>NW_026779826.1:0-69555 GCF_030144855.1 Hypanus sabinus
GGCGTCACTGTCCGACTTCTCCCGCGCGACACTGAAGACAGCATGGCTGCCGCTTCCTGCACACTGCTCGTTGGCTTCATCAACCAGCTCCAATTTCCATCGCGCATTTTGTTTTACCTGATCAGTTTCCAACAGCTCACTCCCCTTCTCAATCTCCCTTTCTCTGTCTCCTGAGCCAGCTTATCTGCTGTCGTACACAATAAACCCATCGACTCACACAGCTCCCTGGACTATACTTCACCCATCCTGTTACTGGTAAAAATGTCATCCCCTTCTCAATCTCCCTTTCTCTGTCTCCTGAGCCAGCCTATCTACTGTCGTACATCCCAAACCCATCGACTCACACAGCTCCCTGGACTATATTTCACCCATCCTGTTACTGGTAAAAATGTCATCCCCTTCTCAATCTCCCTTTCTCTGTCTCCTGAGCCAGCTTATCTGCTGTCGTACATCCCAAACCCATCGACTCACACAGCTCCCTGGACTATACTTCACCCATCCTGTTACTGGTAAAAATGTCATCCCCTTCTCAATCTCCCTTTCTCTGTCTCCTGAGCCAGCTTATCTGCTGTCGTACACCATAAACCCACCGACTCACACAGCTCCCTGGACTATACTTTCACCCATCCTGTTACTGGTAAAAATGTCATCCCCTTCTCAATCTCCCTTTCTCTGTCTCCTGAGCCAGCTTATCTGCTGTCGTACACCATAAACCCACCGACTCACACAGCTCCCTGGGCTATACTTCACCCATCCTGTTACAGGTAAAAATGTCATCCCCTTCTCAATCTCCCTTTCTCTGTCTCCTGAGCCAGCTTATCTGCTGTCGTACACAATAAACCCATCGACTCACACAGCTCCCTGGACTATACTTCACCCATCCTGTTACTGGTAAAAATGTCATCCCCTTCTCAATCTCCCTTTCTCTGTCTCCTGAGCCAGCCTATCTACTGTCGTACATCCCAAACCCATCGACTCACACAGCTCCCTGGACTATATTTCACCCATCCTGTTACTGGTAAAAATGTCATCCCCTTCTCAATCTCCCTTTCTCTGTCTCCTGAGCCAGCTTATCTGCTGTCGTACATCCCAAACCCATCGACTCACACAGCTCCCTGGACTATACTTCACCCATCCTGTTACTGGTAAAAATGTCATCCCCTTCTCAATCTCCCTTTCTCTGTCTCCTGAGCCAGCTTATCTGCTGTCGTACACCATAAACCCACCGACTCACACAGCTCCCTGGACTATACTTTCACCCATCCTGTTACTGGTAAAAATGTCATCCCCTTCTCAATCTCCCTTTCTCTGTCTCCTGAGCCAGCTTATCTGCTGTCGTACACCATAAACCCACCGACTCACACAGCTCCCTGGGCTATACTTCACCCATCCTGTTACAGGTAAAAATGTCATCCCCTTCTCAATCTCCCTTTCTCTGTCTCCTGAGCCAGCTTATCTGCTGTCGTACACCATAAACCCACCGACTCACACAGCTCCCTGGGCTATACTTCACCCATCCTGTTACAGGTAAAAATGTCATCCCCTTCTCAATCTCCCTTTCTCTGTCTCCTGAGCCAGCTTATCTGCTGTCGTACACCATAAACCCACCGACTCACACAGCTCCCTGGGCTATACTTCACCCATCCTGTTACAGGTAAAAATGTCATCCCCTTCTCTCAACTCCTCCCTTTCTCTGTCTCCTGAGCCAGCTTATCTGCTGTCGTACATCATAAACCCATCGACTCACACAGCTACCTGGACTATACTTCACCCATCCTGTTACTGGTAAAAATTTCATCCCCTTCTCAATCTCCCTTTCTCTGTCTCCTGAGCCAGCTTATCTACTGTCGTACATCATAAACCCATCGACTCACACAGCTACCTGGACTATACTTCACCCATCCTGTTACTGGTAAAAATTTCATCCCCTTCTCAATCTCCCTTTCTCTGTCTCCTGAGCCAGCTTATCTGCTGTCGTACATCATAAACCCATCGACTCACACAGCAACTTGGACTATATTTCACCCATCCTGCTACTGATAAAAATGTCATCCCCTTCTCTCAACTCCTCCCCCCTCCGCCGCTTACGTTCTCATCCTGGGGCTTTTCATTTCAGAACAACGGAGATGATTCTTTCTTCTTCAGAGAAGGGTGCTTCCCTTCCTGCACCATCAACGCTGTCCTCAAAGTCGTTTCTTCCATTTCGCACAAGTCTGTCCTCACACCAACATCCCGCCACCTCACTAAGGATAGGGACCTGCCATCTCACCAGTCACTGCGTCCAGCACATAATTTTCTGTAATTCCGCCATTACTAACATTACTAACGTGATCCCAACAACAAGCACATCTTCCCTTCCCTTACTCCCAGTCTGCGCTTTCCAGGGATCTCTTCCTACGCGACTGTCGTCACTGATCTCCTTCCTGGCACTTATCTTGCAATCTGAAAAATTGATACACCCTCCCCTGCACATTATCCCTCACTAATATTCATGTCCTCATACTGCCCTCCTAGGTGAGGCGACACTTCAACTCTGGGTGTGTTGGGTCGTTAATTGTCCCTGCTGCTCCGGTGTGGCCTCTTGTATATCTGTGATACTGGACGTTGATTGGGAAATTGCTTCACCGAGCACATCCGTTCCGTCCATCAGAAAAAGCGGGACCTTCCAGTAGCCACCTACTTAAATTCCACTTCCCATTCCCATTCTGACCTGCCCGTCCATGGCCTCCTCTACTGTCGGAGTCAGGCCACATTCATTGTTCTTGCGGAGCCTGTGTCGCCTTCAACCAGATGGCAGGAATATCGATTTTTCGAAGCTCTTGCAATGTTCCGCTACTGCAACATTCCCCATTCTTATTGCCCTCGCTAACCTTATCTGCCCCCGCCACTAACTACCCCCTGGTCCTCCTCCACCTTTTTTTTTCTTCTATGGCCTTCTGTCTTCTCCTATTAGATTCCTCTTCTCCACCCTTTAACCTCCCAGCTCGTTACCTCACCACTGCCCCCATCCCGGTTTCACGCATCCACTTTTGGTTCTTCCTCCACTTCACCCAACATCGAAATCTGTCTCTAGTCCTGATGCCGGGTACAGTTTGTAATTACGTGCCAATAATTTCTAACAGGGTATCAATGTACGGTATCCACACAAACCAGGGTTTAGGGCGGGAAAGCTCTCTCAATCACAAGCGTTTAGCGGGAACGGAGACTGTCTTCCCTAGACCTGTGCAGCCAAGGAAACCGCGCGTTTTGATTCTGCGGCTCCTCCAGGATTGATTTTGTTCGAGGCTTATATGATTACTCAGCATTGTTACAGTGCGTTGAGTGTCTAAGCCCGTGTTTGGTAACGTAATTACGATACGGGGTTAGGATTGTACAGGGGGCAGTGTGCTTTCCATGCTTTCCAAGGGGAGGATATTGTAGGCGAGCGTGGTGAACCGCAAGCCGAGCGTCCCATTGCTGAGGCTGAAGACATTTGTAAATGAAACAACCTGGAGATACGGCACAACTCTGAATCCGCTGACACCACAGGTGTGCACCTTCATACTGGCGGTTGCATCACTGAATCTGTTCGCATCCTTAAACCAATGTGCATCCCCATATTTGCCGACACCGCCCTAAAACTGGCTGACACTCCAAAATCCATAATAGATTACTCAGAGCAGGACTCATTTCAAACGGCACAGAAAATGACTGTTTAAAGAATAAAAATCCGCACGCATCCCAAATCCGTCTGGAACTGCAAATCCGCCGAAACACCGAAACCCGATGTAACCCAAAATCCGTGTGTAACTCCATGTTCGACACAATATGCATAAAACTGCGCACATGTCGAAATGAGAGCGCACACCTAAACCCATCTGCATGCCAAACCCGATGACAGGTTCACATGCACATTGGATTATGCAAAAGCAAGAGTCACTTCATGCATTTCACAAAATAGCTGCCTCAACGTCCAAAATCTAGAACTAAGTTTTGCTCTATGTACACTTATTATGAATATATCTATCAACGATACGACCTTGAGATTCATCACACATCACGATCCACCGACATCACCAAATTCGCGTGTACCCAAACCTGCCGCGTATATCTCCAAGTCTCTGCGCAGCTCCAAATTCGAAGGCGGCCCTATAAGTACAAATGTTTATCCCAGAGCGAGAATCATTTCAAACTTTTTCACAAGATAGCTTAATCCACATTCACAACAGCAAAGAATCGAAATGGAACGTTAAGGTGCATTATTTATTGAAGTGTTTGTAAAAGAAACAACCTTGATATTTGGCATTACTCCAAATCCACAATTGCTCAGAAATCCGTGAGGACGCGCTTGAGATTCGACACGACCACAAATACACCACATCCCGGAATCTGTGAGCACCCGAAGACCGTGTACACCGTCAACCCGACTGAAACCCAGCGATGCACATTCGATTTCCCCAAAAGAATCATTCACAAAATAGCAGCCTTCACCTGAAAGAAATAGCTAGAACAAAGTTCAACGTTTAAAGATCAGTTGTTATTAAAACTCAAATAAATGAAACGACTTTGAGATTTGAACAGCTCGAAATCGACAGGCACCCACAAATCCATGTGCACCCATATGCGCCGACCGACACCTAAACCTGCGGACATCACCAAACCGCGTGCACCACAAACACGCACGCACCCCTAAAATCCCTGTGCGCATATATTCGGCGACATTCTCTTCAATATGTGCGCAAGACGTAATCCGTATGCACCCCCAAAGCTGCTGACATACCCACCTGCACATTAGATTATCCCAGTGCAAGAGACATTTCCAGCAGATCACAAAATCGACTTAAACAACCAAACAGGTATTGTATAAAGTACAAGATTGAAAGTGCATTTGTTAATAAATTATCACTAAACGTCCACTGATAAGTTAAATCCCCATGCGCAATGACGCCCATCAGCGGAGCGGCCATTGCACACATGTAGGATGGTCGGCGAGAGTAGAAGCGACAGGGTTTGTCTCAAAGGAGCCTTCGGCTCGGAGGAGCCGTCACCTCTGTGTAAAGCGTCTGTAACGTTCCATTTTTGTTATTTTTCCCTCTCTCACTGGATCATTTAAACGCCTGTGGTGTTCTCTTCGAGCCGGATGTTGGAGAACTGGTGGTCCCAGGGTGTCTATGAAATGCATCCGTCTGCAGTTCCATGAAGACCGTGTTAGGGATCTGGATCGGAAACGGGATGACCTTCAGCTTGTGCGGGAGAGTGAGTTACAGGGATGTAGTCACCCCTAAGTTGCAGGAGGCGATTAGTTGGGTGCCCGTCAAGAGAAATGGTAATAGACAGTTACAACAGAACACACCGTGGCCATTCTGTCACAAGGTGTGGCATTGGGACCGGACCCAAATGCAAGACACAGACACTGAACTTCCAGTAACAGGACGAGGCGTGAGAAGGAAGCAGGGGAAGAGAGGAAGAAAGGACGCTGGACATGGTACAGTCCCTGGACAAGACAAGGATTCCGGGCCTGGACTAGGACTTGACCAGGACACCGGAACCAGGACATGGAACTGGGAACCAGGAGTTTGGTCTTGGACTTCGAGCCAGAGACTGGACTGGGACAGAACCTGGGTCTTAACTCGGGCTTGGACCCGAGAACTAGGCGAGGACATGACGAGGATAAGGAACCAGGACATGGAACTGGGAACCTGGAGCTTGGTCTTGGACTTCGAGCCAGAGACTGGACAAGGACACAGAACCTGGGTCTTGACTCGAGCGTGGACCCCAGAACTAGGCGAGGACATGACGAGGTTACAGGACGACGAGAGGCAACAAGACGGGACGTGAGATTCATGGACAGGACGTGGGAACCCCAGCACAGGACGAAGGAACCCCAGCACTGGGCTGGGCAAAGTACTCCTGGGCCGGGCCTGGCACATGACAAGACGTGAACAGAAAGCCGTGGTTTGATCAAGACTAGGACCTTGACTAGGACTGGATGAGGCCCCGAAGCCTTGACATGGTCGAAGAAGTGACAAGAACGAAGAACACTGAATCTTGGACGAAGGAGAGTCAGGAGCATGGAGCACTGAGCCGGGACCTCTCCTTGGGTACAGGACTTAGGGCCGGGTCTCATCACACCGAACACAGAACCCGACGAGACAATTCCTAACGTTAGTTAGCGGCAAAACAGCCGGACCGACCGAGCGAAGGCGTGGACACAGACAGTTCCAAACAGGGCGAAGCTGCAGACACAGGCAAAGTGAGGCGAGGCTCCAGACACAGGCAAAGTGAGGCGAGGCTCCAGACATAGGCAAGGCGAGGCGACGCTCCAGACACAGGCAAAGTGAGGCGAGGCTCCAGACATAGGCAAGGCGAGGCGACGCTCCAGACACAGGCAAAGTGAGGCGAGGCTCCAGACACAGGCAAGGTGAGTTGAGGCTCCAGACACAGGCAAGGTGAGGCGAGGCTCCAGACACAGGCAAGGTGAGGCGAGGCTCCAGACATAGGCAAGGCGAGGCGACGCTCCAGACACAGGCAAAGTGAGGCGAGGCTCCAGACACAGGCAAGGTGAGGCGAGGCTCCAGACACAGGCAAGGGGAGGCGAGGCTCCAGACACAGGCAAGGTGAGGCGAGGCTCCAGACACAGGCAAGGCGAGGCGAGGCTCCAGACACAGGCAAGGTGAGGCGAGGCTCCAGACACAGGCAAGGCGAGGCGAGGCTCCAGACACAGGCAAGGCGAGGCGAAGCTCCAGACACAGGCAAGGTGAGGCGAGGCTCCAGACACAGGCAAGGTGAGGCGAGGCTCCAGACACAGGCAAGGAGAGGCGAGGCTCCAGACACAGGCAAGGTGAGGCGAGGCTCCAGACACAGGCAAGGCGAGGCCAGGCTCCAGAGACAGGCAAGGTGAGGCGAGGCTCCAGACACAGGCAAGGTGAGGCGAGGCTCCAGACACAGGCAAGGCGAGGCGAGGCTCCAGACACAGGCAAGGTGACGCGAGGCTCCAGACACAGGCAAGGCGAGGCCAGGCTCCAGACACAGGCAAGGAGAGGCGAGGCTCCAGACACAGGCAAGGTGAGGCGAGGCTCCAGACACAGGCAAGATAAGGCGAGGCTCCAGACACAGGCAAGGTGAGGCGAGGCTGCAGACACAGGCAAGGAGAGGCAAGGCTCCAGACACAGGCAAGGTGAGGCGAGGCTCCAGACACAGGCAAGGTGAGGCGAGGCTCCAGACACAGGCAAGGTGAGGCGAGGCTGCAGACACAGGCAAGTTGAGGCGAGGCTCCAGACACAGGCAAGGTGAGGCGAGGCTCCAGACACAGGCAAGGTGAGGCGAGGCTGCAGACACAGGCAAGGTGAGGCGAGGCTGCAGACACAGGCAAGGAGAGGCAAGGCTCCAGACACAGGCAAGGTGAGGCGAGGCTCCAGACACAGGCAAGGCGAGGCGAGGCTCCAGAGACAGGCAAGGTGAGGCGAGGCTCCAGAGACAGGCAAGGTGAGGCGAGGCTCCAGACACAGGCAAGATGAGGCGAGGCTCCAGACACAGGCAAGATGAGGCGAGGCTCCAGAGACAGGCAAGGTGAGGCGAGGCTCCAGAGACAGGCAAGGCGAGGCGAGGCTCCAGACACAGGCAAGGTGAGGCAAGGCTCCAGAGACAGGCAAGGTGAGGCGAGGCTCCAGACATAGGCAAGGCGAGGCGACGCTCCAGACACAGGCAAAGTGAGGCGAGGCTCCAGACACAGGCAAGGTGAGGCGAGGCTCCAGACACAGGCAAGGTGAGGCGAGGCTCCAGACACAGGCAAGGCGAGGCCAGGCTCCAGACACAGGCAAGGCGAGGCGAGGCTCCAGACACAGGCAAGGCGAGGCGAGGCTCCAGACACAGGCAAGGTGAGGCGAGGCTCCAGACACAGGCAAGGTGAGGCGAGGCTCCAGACACAGGCAAGGTGAGGCGAGGCTCCAGACACAGGCAAGGTGAGGCGAGGCTCCAGACACAGGCAAGGCGAGGCCAGGCTCCAGACACAGGCAAGGAGAGGCGAGGCTCCAGACACAGGCAAGGTGAGGCGAGGCTCCAGACACAGGCAAGATAAGGCGAGGCTCCAGACACAGGCAAGATAAGGCGAGGCTCCAGACACAGGCAAGGTGAGGCGAGGCTGCAGACACAGGCAAGGTGAGGCGAGGCTCCAGACACAGGCAAGGTGAGGCGAGGGTCCAGACACAGGCAAGGTGAGGCGAGGCTCCAGACACAGGCAAGATGAGGCGAGGCTCCAGAGACAGGCAAGGTGAGGCGATGCTCCAGACACAGGCAAGGTGAGGCGAGGCTCCAGACACAGGCAAGGTGAGGCGAGGCTCCAGACACAGGCAAGGTGAGGCGAGGTTGCAGACACAGGCAAGGTGAGGCGAGGCTCCAGACACAGGCAAGGTGAGGCGAGGCTGCAGACACAGGCAAGGTGAGGCGAGGCTGCAGACACAGGCAAGGAGAGGCAAGGCTCCAGAGACAGACAAGGCGAGGCGAGGCTCCAGAGACAGGCAAGGCGAGGGTAAGCTCCAGGCAGAGGCAGCGCGATGGAAGGCTCCAGGCCGAGGCAGGGGGAGGCCAGGCGAGGCTCCAGGAGGGAGGTGAAGGGAAGGGATACAGACAGGGGGATCTGGGCAAGAGCCTCCAGGAGGAAGGTGAAGGGAAGGGATACAGACAGGGGGGTTTGGGCAAGAGGCTCCAGGAGGAAGGTGAAGAGAAGGGATACAGATAGGGGGGTTTGGGCAAGAGGCTCCAGGAGGAAGGTGAAGAGAAGGGATACAGACAGGGGGATCTGGGCAAGAGGCTCCAGGCAGAAAGGTGAAGGGAAGGGATACAGACAGGGGGGTTTGGGCAAGAGGCTCCAGGAGGAAGGTGAAGAGAAGGGATACAGACAGGGGGATCTGGGCAAGAGGCTCCAGGCAGAAAGGTGAAGGGAAGGGTTAAAGACAGGGGGATCTGGGCAAGAGGCTCCAGGCAGGAAGGTGAAGAGAAGGGATGAAAACAGGGGGATCTGGGCAAGTGGCTCCAGGAGGAAGGTGAAGAGAAGGGATACAGACAGGAGGGTTTGGGCAAGAGGCTCCAGGAGGAAGGTGAAGAGAAGGGATACAGACAGTGGGGTTTGGGCAAGAGGCTCCAGGCAGAAAGGTGAAGGGAAGTGTTAAAGACAGGGGGATCTGGGCAAGAGGCTCCAGGCAGGAAGGTGAAGGGAAGGGATACAGACAGGGGGGTTTGGGCAAGAGGTTCCAGGCAGAAAGGTGAAGGGAAGGGTTAAAGACAGGGGGATCTGGGCAAGAGGCTCCAGGCAGGAAGGTGAAGGGAAGGGATACAGACAGGGGGGTTTGGCAAGAGGCTCCAGGAGGAAGGTGAAGAGAAGGGATGCAGATAGGGGGTTTAGACAGGAACAATCCAGCAGTCAGAGGCGTAATCCTGAAGCTAATTATGAGGCCAGCCCAAACAAGCATCAGCTGACTCAACAAAACCTGGAATAAGGTACGTAGACCGGACAGTGAACCGGAATGCGGATTTCACGGACCGTGCCATGACACATTGCCATGAAAAGAAAGCATACCGATTTGATACATTTGTCAGGAGTGACGTCCTGGAAGAATGCCGCGGCAACCTGGTTACAGGCACAGAACATGGGACGGTGGCGGAGAAGGGAAAGGGAGAGAAAAGGGAACTGCAGCGATAGAGGATTCGATAGTGTGGGGAACAGAAAGGAGACACTGTGGACGTAAACTGCACACTCGAAAGGTATGCTGCCTCCCAGGTGTCAGGGATGGGACGGCTCAGATCGCGTCCACAACATTTTTGGGGAGGGAGGTAAAAGTGAAGATAGCATTCAGTCACGTTGTCAGGAATGGCAGGCAGGTGATGGGACTTATTTGCAGCCAAAAGGTTGAGTCACAAATCATTAGGTGTGCAGGATCAGGAAGGACAGCAAGTACGGTACTCAAGGTGTTGTGTCTAAATGCTCGTCGTATCAGAAATCAGGTGGATGATACCGTGGCAATATTACAGAATGCCAGACATGATGTTGTAGTCATCACTGAAATGTGGCTGAAAGATGTTTGTAGTTGGGAACTGAATGTCCGAGGTTACATGTTATATCGGAGGGATAGGAAGTTAGGTAGAGGGGATGATGTGGCTGTACTGGAAAAGAATGACGTCCAATCAGTACAAGGATATGATCGCGTAACGGAAGATCTTGCATCCTTGTGGGTTGAGTTAAGAAATTGCAAGGAAAAAAAGAATGTTGATTCCAGTTTTATTTAGCCTCCCAACATTGGCTTAGCTGGTAATTGACACAGTCTTACGATGGTATAGGAATGAAGCCAGTTCAGTTCGTGATATTGAGTGGAACTGAGGAGAGAGAGAGAATGAGAGAGAGAGAGAGAGAGAGAGAGAGAGAGAGAGAGAGAGAGAGAGAGAGAGAGAGAGAGAGAGAGAGAGAGTGAGAGAGAGAGAGAGAGAGAGAGAGAGAGAGAGAGAGAGAGAGAGAGAGAGAGAGAGAGAGAGAGAGGTGGAAGGTGATTTGTTTTCCAAGTAAGCCGATGCAGTCGATCTTTCCGTTGTCCTCCGAAGTCCTGTTGAAATCGCCGACTGTGACCACACCAATGGGTACCGTCTTCATGAGGTAAAGCTATCAATCCAGGCAAGGGTTAAACACACCGGTCTCCCCTTTTCTACACTGCCAGAGCCACTGATGGATTTTGCCGATCGATCCTCCAATAATCCACGCTGTCGTGGGCACACAAAAGTCCTCCTGTGTCTGTCTAAAAAATAGTTGACCTTGTATTTATCCAAACATGCTGAATACCAGCTGTCCATTACGTAGCTCCGCCGTTCCGTCACCATAGCAACGCACGAGCTGCTCATTGCTCTGTCTCTCTGAATCAGTGTACACAAACTCTCTCTCTTTTTAAAGGCACAGTCCATATCGGCAGGCGCTTAGGGTTTCGTCACAGACCCAAATTACGATTGTATACAGGCCTACAAACAGCAGCCGGGATGTCGATTGAAAATTCTGGAAGAGATAGAAAAGGCAAAGTCAAGATAATCGGATTTTACCAAGAAAGTTGATTGGAAAAACCAGGTCAGTACTGGACCTCAAGAGAGTGAATTTGTAGAAAGTCTGAAGGATGGCTTTTTAGCACAGCTCGTTGTTGAACCTACTAGGAGATGGGTTGTGCTGCTTTGAGTGTTGTGCAATGATCCGGAGGTGATCTTAAGCTTAAGGAACCCGTAGGGACCAGTGATCAAAATATGATCGAGTTCGCATTGAAATTTGAAAGGGAAAAGTAAAATCCAATGTATCGGTATTTCCATAGAATAAAGGAAATCGCAATTGTATGAGAGGGGAACTGGCCGAAGTTGACTGAAAAGGGACCTTTACAGAAAGGGTAACAGTGCAGGAATGCCTGGAGTTTGTGGGTAAAATAAGGAGAGTGCAGGACGGTTTTCTTTACAAATAAGATGAAATTTTCAGAGGGAAGGATACTACCCTGGCTGACAAGTGAAGTCAGAGCCAACGTAAAAGCGAAAGTGAGGGCGTACAAGCAAGCCAGAGCTAGTGGGAAGATAAAGGATTGGATAGTGTGGATTGGTGATAACATCTCCCCATTGTTGACGATCAACACTGGCGCACCTCAGGGATGTGTGCTTAGCCCACTGCTCTACTCTCTCTATACCCATGGCTGTGTGCCTAAGCATAGCTCAAACACCATCTATAAATTTGAAGATGACACAACCATTGCTGGTAGAATCTAAGGTGGAGACGAGAAATCGTACAGGAGCGATATATGCCAACTAGTGGAGTGGAGTCGCAGTAACAACCTTGCACAACATCAACATGACGAAAGAGCTGATGGCGAACTTCCAGAAGGGTAAGGCGAAGGAACACTTGCCGACCCACATAGAGGAACCAGAAGAGGGGGGGAGTAAGCCTTTTCAAGTTCCTGGGTGTCAAGATCACTGACGACCCAATCCGGTCCAAACATCTCGATGAAGAAGGCAAGGCAGAGACTGTACTTCATTGGGAGTTTGAACAGATTTGGTATGTCAACATAAACACTCAAACTTTTCCAGATTCATCGTGGAGAGCATCCTGACAGACTGCAGCACTGCACAGGACTGAAAGAAGCTGCATCCATCTTGGGCGCTGGCCAACAGAGTACCCAGGATATCTTCGAGGGGCGGTATCTCAGAAGGGCAGCGTCCATTATTAAGGACCCCCAGCACCCAGGACATGCACGTTTCTCACTGTTAACATCAGCTAGGAGGTGCAGAAGCCTGAAGGCACACACTCAGCGATTCAGGAACAGCTTCCACCCCTCTGCTGTCTGATTCTTAAATGGACATGGAACCCGTAAACACTACCTCACTTCTTTAACATATATTATTTCGGTTTTGCACGATATGTTAATCTATTGAATATACATATACCTTTATTGAGTTACTTTTATTTCTTCTATATTATGTTTTGCTTTGAACTGCTACTGCAAAGTTAACAAATTTCACGACTCATGCTGCTGACAATAAACCTGATTTTGATTCTGAAAATATATGCTTGCATTCGGCACTGCAAGGCTCAGGAGAGAGCGAAGGGCATGTCAAAGCGCAGATCAACTCATGATTCTTCAATAGAGTCAACAACCAAGAAAGAGCTAAGTTGGTGACGCTTGTTCCTACACGATTTCTGAGGTCAAGAGAGTGGAAGTTTCCCAGTGCAGCGGCTTTTGATCTTTGAGAACACTGCCGCACACAGTTCATATACAAAACCGCTTTATTATAATGTTATGAAATCTGGCCATTAAACACCTGAAAAGCGACAGAAAGACCGAGTGCAAAGGATAATAATGCTTTCTCTCTCCCTCTCTCCATCCCCCCTTCCCCTTTCTCTCTCTCCCCCTCTCTTCCCCTCTCTCTCTCTCTCGACTCTCTCTCTCCGTCCCTCTCTCTCCCCTTCTCTCTCTCTCACTCTCTTTCCCTCTCTCTCTCTCGCTGTTTCCCTCTTTCTCGCTCTCGTTGTTTATCCCTCTCTCTTCCCCTTCTCTCTCACTCTCTCCCACTCTCTTTCTCTCTTCCGCTCTCTCCCCCGTCTCTCTCTCCCTCTCTCTCTTCGTCCCTCTCTCCGTCTCTCCTCCATCTCTCTCTCTCTCTCTCCCTGTCCCTCTCTCTTCCCCTTCTGTCTCCCCCCTCTCTCTCTCCTCCTCTCTCTCTCCCCCTCTCTCTCCCCCTCCCTCTCAGACAAATACTCATGCCACTCTGCTTTACATTCACAATATTCAAAAGTAAGCTTTTAAAACAAATTTCATTCCCCTTTAAACGAGAGTCTGCACTTTATTTTATCTTTATCTCTAATAATTTCCCGCTAAATCTACTGAATTGTTTCGACACAAATTATGAACAAGTAAAACTGAAATGCTGGAAATTATTTGTCCCCTCCCAACACCTGCTGTTCAGGTATGCAAAAAGGGTTAACTGCATGTGTCATTTCATTAAATGCCGATGTCGTCATTTCCACGGAGGGTTTCAGCGTCACAAGGGAGTTTCCCTCTCCTATTAATAAGCATCTGAATCACTGAGCTCTCACTGAACAGCCGCTCCGGCACTCACAGTGATTCGCCGATCCACACAGCGGGACAGAGAGAGCACGCTGCAGAAAGAAGGTTTGCTGGTTCCGTAATGGATCAGAGTGCGGGAACAGCAGCGTGGAGAGTGACAGAAATTCCGAAGAATGTCTTCTGGGCTGCTCAGTTTGTCTTTGCGAAGGATGAATGAATGAGCTTGGATTTTCGAATCACGCACGCATTAACAGTCATTCAAGTGATTTACTACCCTGGTCTCGCTATCATTGCAGTTCCCGGTGAGTGTCTCTTCAATGGTCAACTACACAACAGTATTTAACTGTTCTCTAATGTTTATCACCCGTTTGAAATTATTGCTACTGTCACACACTCCAGGTAAGAAATCTCCAAAACTCCAAGTTATGCAACGATGCTGTTCACGGTGGCTCTTGGAATTGTGCGGTTGTGATGGCCAATGATCCAATCGGTAAACTCCGTTCAGTCGTTGCTCACGTCATTTCATGACCGAGGCTTTCATATTTTGCCTCCGGGAGCGTTGCCTCCTTTCAGTCTCTCCATATTCCCCTCGGAAATGTCGGCTTTGGAATCAAGTTGCTTAACTCCTTGCGTTTGCAGCGGAATTTAATCTGACATCCAAGTGCGCGTTATTCTCACAGACAACCGCTCTGTCAACGACCCGCCAACGTCACTGCAGAATTAAGATGGTGATGTTAAACCTGATTCTGACATGGGTCTCAGTTGACGACTCAGAGTGGAAAGGGGTTAGAGTGAGATAATCGTCGTTGGGAAAAGTGAGAGGGAGAGGGGAGGGAGCGGGAAGCACCGGGGTGACATTCTGTAATTGACAATAATTCCCCACGTCGTTTTCTCCTGCCAGAAATGCAATCTGTTTCTCCGCTCTACATGTGCAAACGGCTGGGGCTGCCTAACTATATATATGTTTGCCAAAGACATTTACAGAGTAGTGAATAATGATCAGGGGAGGGAGCCTGCCCTTGATCTAAACAGTCATTGCTGAGGAAATTTATCGAATGGAATTTACGTTTCTGTACATTTCGTATTTGCAGTGCTATTTGCATCCTTCCTGTCAACATATACAATGTTACTGGTTATCGGTGATCGTTATCTGTATTATTCAGTGCGGTTTCATGTGTGATATCGGCCCACAAATACTGCGGTTGATTTTTCACTGAGTTCACTTACGATTTGATTCTACTAATCGATTTTCTTGATAGACTTCCCGAGGAGCAATTATTCACTCATGTGACCAAACACAAAGAACAAATCCGATCAATTGTGTGATAACAGAAAGCGCTTCCGGATGTGTCCCCACTGATTATTTTTATGCATCTTTGCAGTGAATATGGTGACAATTTTAATCCTGTCCAGAGGAAAGTGCGGTCTCTCCGGAGTTGTCACTCGCTACCTGGTTGCCATGGCAGCGGCGGATCTTCTGGTCTCTGCCCTGGACCTGATATTGAGCAAGATTCCGAATGCATACGCGCCAATGGAATTTACCTTTTGGGCTGAGGATACACCATTGTGTAAAATCCACGCCGTCCTGCTTTACGCCGTCACCGATTGTTCGGTCTGGTTCACCGTCACTTTCACCTTTGACCGGTTTGTGGCCATTTGTTGCCAGAAGCTGAAAACAAAATATTGCACCGGGAAAACTGCAGCTCTGATTCTGGGGACGGTAACTGCGATCAGCTGCTTAAAGAACCTTTACTGGTATTTTCGTCTCGCTGGGGCTTATGCACTGATAATTGCTCCATTTATTTGTATGAAAACCGCGTATTATGTGTCTTTATCTGTCGCAATTCCAATAGACTTAGTTCATTACCTTCTCACCCCTGTAATCCCATTCCTGCTGGTTCTCCTGACGAATGCATTAACCGTCCGGCATGTTTTAGTCACCAGCAGAGGGCGCAGGAGACTCCGGTGTGCTGACAAGGGACAGGGTGCCGGGGACCCGGAGATGGAGAGCCGCAGGAAATCCCTTGTTTTACTGCTGATAATCTCTTGCAATTTCGTCCGGCTGTGGGCACCGTTCACTGTGTATTCTGCGTGGAACCAGCTGTCTGTTGTCTCTGCGGTGAACCTTCCTCCTGATTCTCTGCGAGAACTGGGCTCAATGCTGCAGCTTCTCAGCTGCTGCACAAACACGGCTCCTTACGCCGTCACCCAGACCAAGTTCAGGGAGCAACTGAAGGACGCGATAAAATATCCCCTGGCTCTCATTGCTGCGAGGATGTCATGAATTAGTGATGCTTCCCTGCCTGGCCCAACTAATTCACCACTCATTGCAAGCAAACTCTGCACCAGCGGAGCCCGGAGTTCTCCCTGTCCGTCTCATTCCCCGCCAGCTTTACCACCGCGCATGATTCCTCACTCCGGCTCACTGACGATTATTTTAATCGTTTTTCCTGCATTCACCGGTTTCTATCCCCTCTCTTCCCCATTGGAACGACCTACGTTTGTTAGTGTAGATCGGCACCGTCGTTGTGAGCCACGGTTCCGCCGTCAAAGTCTCACCGGTCGCCTGTTCCAGCCGCACTGCTCCACTCCAGCGTGAAGCCTCCCCTGTGTTCCCGAAACCTCTCCCGTTTAACAGAGACTGCGCACGGCCCGGTTCACCCAGTCGGCAGGTCAATGCTGGAAATTAGCTCTTGTCCCGGCTATCGATCTGATAAATTCTAGGATTTCAGAAACATTTTGCAGTCACAGTGTTAACGGAAGTTTGAAAAATCGATGTTGGTGTTGAGGAAATGCGAATGCCAATCCGCATTGTGTGTGTGTGTGTGTGTGTGTGTGTGTGTGTGTGTGTGTGTGTGTGTGTGTGTGTGTGTGTGTGTGTGTGTGTGTGTGTGTGTGTGTGTGTGTGTGTGTGAGTGTGTGTGTGTGTGTGTGTGTGTGTGTGTGTGGGGGGGGGGATTTCTTCAGGTTTTTTTTAGCCTCAACTTGGCCGATGGGACTCGTCAGAATAGTTTAGCATGACTACACGGGCCGAAGTACCACTTTCCGTTCTGTATTTCTCCGTGTCTTTAGAAATTGTCACCCAACGCCATGGGATAAGATCTCTCTCAGCCCTGGGAATTTGTTTTTATTTACGGACCTGAGAATGTCAATAATCATTTACCGGGAACAGCAGTAGAATTTTCCCTTCCCTTTATTGGGCACTGCCACTTAGAGACGCTTTCCTGACGAATATCGACGGGAAGTGTTAATTTTGTGCTCTCTCCCTTATCTTCTACTATACATTTCGATTGCACGTGTAGTTCCCCTGCAGTACCAGTACTTTCCACCAGAGTTTGTTTGTGCATGTTATGCTGAAAATAAAGAAAAAAAAATCGCATTTGTCTTATTACCGTCAGCCAGGGAATTCCCTTCAACCCCAGATACTGAAGAATTTCCTGCACTCGACAGGTTACCGCGACTTCGAGCAAATAGTATGCTCTAAATTCAGGTATTTCATGAATGACACAAACTTTCACCATCAAGCGTGAAGATTAACAATCAATTTGAATGTACCTCTCGAACGTGAGTGAGATCACTGGCAGGTTTTCCTCCTTCAATGTGACCCGTCACCTCAACATAGAGTAAACAGAGTGATCACGACTGCTGGTGGCGCATCACTGACCACTCTGGTATTGTCACTGCGTCTTCAGACCGGCCACTGACCACACGGACAAAGTCACTCCCTCAATGTCAGCAATCGTGTTAGAAATGTTTCTGAAACAGAGGCATTATGAAAGTGGATCGAAATCTATGAACATACTTGCGTGGAAACTGAGAAAAAAGATAGCAGAAAACACAATTCGTAGAATTAGGGAACCAAGAAAGGAAATGATAAAAAAAAGCTTTGAATTTCAAGAAGCTTTTGAAGTGTTTTACAAAATTCTATATTCCAACGTTCCAGGGGGAAGCATAACCCAAATTGACACCTTTTGAATTCTCTAGAGTTACCCACTTTAAGCGAAGAACCAAATAGAAGGATGACTACTGACATAACTGAAGTTGAATTAAAAGCTGCAATTAGTAGGCTTAATTTAAGCAAGTCACCAGGATCAGATGTGTATACGGCAGAGTGGTACAAAGAATTTAAAAATGAGTTAATTCCTGTTTTACTCCCCACACTGAACTGGGCTTCAAAAAAGGCACAAATGCCACCCAGTTGAAAGGAAGCGATAATCTCAGCTTTACCGAGAGAAGGCAAGGATAAAATAGAAGACGGGTCATTTAGACCAATATCTGTTCTTAATGTAGATTATAGGTTATTTACCTCTATCATGGGCAAACGATTAGAGAAGTTTCTACCCATTCTGATACGTAATGGTCAGACAGGTTTTATACGACAACGCCAAACACAAGACAATATACGAAGGACACTTCACATTATGGATCATATACAAAAAAAAAAATAAAATCGGAAATGTCGACTGTGCTTCTCCCTATAGAAGTAGTCTGGCCTGCTGTGTTCCACCAGCATTTTGTGTAAGATGTTACCGAGGTATATTTGGCAGGGAAAAGGCATAGAGGTCGTCTCAAAACTTTGCAATTAGCAAAGGAAATCTGAGGATGGGGCCTACCTTCTCTTAGAGATTATTATTTTGCAGCACGGTTGAGGAATTGACTCTTAAAATATGGAAAACTACTATAAAAGAATGTAATCTAGAGGGAGATATTGCAATTCTTAAATGGTGTGCATATGACTCGGATTTTACACCGAATAAATTGGATGTTAGATTTTTATTAACAAAAATAAACACAACGATGGCCACCCAGAACGAGAGGCCGTGAGAGATCTGGATCTCACTGCCTTGTCTGAACGGGTGAAAGATGGATCTACTCAGACAGACGGAGCAGTGTCCCGAAGGTGCGGTTACTCGGTTTAACCTTCTCTGTCTGCAAGAACACAACAGGTGGAAGGGCCGCTTCCCGCGCCCTGGAATGATGTAAAACAATTGTAGACACCGGCTATCGATCCAGGTGAAGGTTTGACCGATGCGGGGCCGGGTGATGAAGGTAAAGTTCCCGGGATAAACCACAATGGATGAGTGGAGTCTCGGTATCACCACCCCATCACGATCCTAGGACCAGGGCAATAGGGGCTGAGCGGCGGCTCATCTCAGTCGGTATGTTGTGAAGGTCCCACAACACAGAGCGACCTCGGCAGGTCCTGTCCAGCAAGCGCAGAGAGGCCGCCAGATCGGGGAAGTTAACTGGGTGCATTACCTTACATCAGACGTCCACACTCGGGACCAGCCTCAGTTCTCACCGATGAGAACTTGTTTTCACGCCCGGACAGTGAACCCTTCCCCGGATTCCCGACTCTGGGGGTGATGGTCGTCTCCTAATCCGGATGCTACAGACTATCCGCCGCCGCCGCCGACCCGCTTCAACACAGAACTGAAGGAAATTCCAGACTCTAATTTATGTCATCAGAGCTGGGGGCGGAAACTCGGAAACAAGGCAGATCTGCGGTAAAATGGGAGCGGGGAAAGTCACGTGACTTACACATACATGTAGGTCCATGAAATTTTCGCCGTCAGCTGCGATTCTCACAATTCTTAAGCATATCCGAATATATCACAGATCTTGTAGCTGTGTTTAGATTGTGACGTGATCTGAATGATTATTCTAAACTGGACTGTTGCTGTAAACGAGAGAGGGTTGGGAGCGAACAGCTTGTGTGCTAATTCAGCAGCAGGGAGACAGAAAGTCTGTGAGTTGCCTTGGAAACTGAAAGGCGGAGCTATGTGATGGACAGCTCGCGTTCAGCACTTGGAGATATATACAAGGTCAGTTCACATTTTAATCAGACACACACCGGAGACACACAAGACACACCACAGGAGACACACGACACCTGAGGCAAGGAGGACACTGGTGAGCTTTGTGTGACCACGACAAGGGTGGGGTTTTTGCTCACAGTGTGGACAAAGGGATGACCGGTGGGGAGATATCGGTGTGTTTAACCCTGGTCTGGGGTTGATAATTCCACCACAGAAGACGGCATCCCCTTCTTGCGGTCACAGTCGGTGACTGTAAGCTTCGGGAACAGGAGGAGGATGTGGAGGATCGGCATCGGCATTGGAAGATAAATAAACACTAACTCTCACTCTCCAACTCTACTCAAACCAAATTCCAGAAATGAACTGATTACTTACCATCCCAGCGTGAGACTGTATCACCCAATCACCTGAGCTGGGGAAGCTTATTTACTCACCTGTATATATGCATATACTTTGCTAACCTGTTTACTTTATCTCGTTTTATATTCCTTTATTAGTTAATAATAAAATAAAGTTTATGACTCAGACTCCAGGTGTGCCCATTTCTGCTGGTTCGTTTTAAAACGTTACGGGGTACGTAACAAATTGCGGCCTCTGTCCGGGATATGAGCAAATCGGGCGCTTGTCCCGGAGATGAATGAAAATCGGTGGGAGCCACTCTAAAATTTGTTGGGGGCTTGAATGTCTAGTTCAGGGGTCAGCAACCTTTACCACTGAAAGAGCCACTTGGACCCGTTTCCCACAGAAAAGAAAACACTGGGAGCCGCAAAACCCGCTTGACATTTAAAATGAAATAACACTGCATACAACGTTTTGTTTTGCCTTTATGCTATGTATAAACAAACTATAATGTGTTGCATTTATGAAATTGATGAACTCCTGCAGAGAAAATGAAATTACATTTCTGCATGCAACAAAAACATTTTGAACTCCGAAAAAAAGACGTTGGGTTGAAGGTTACTTTTAAGTAAAATACTCAACGTCTATTTGAGTCCTTGTATTTATGAAAAACGCCAAACTTAAATTTGCCGCCAGCAGCAAACCAAAAATAACGTCAGCCAGCTGTCAACCTGAAAAATAAAAGGACTATTTCACTGAACAATGAAAACATATGAATATACGTAAAATAATAGGCAATTAAAATATTTATCATACTTGTTCAGGTTGACTCACACCTGACAATGCAGTCGTATTTAGTAGGGATGGATCGATGCTTAGGGGAGTGACCGGGAAGGATAATGTGTTTTTTTCCTCTCTGAACTCACAGAAGCGTTTCCCAAACGATGTTTGCATTGCGATGATTGCAGAATGTAAATACTCCGAATTTATCATGTCGTGACCTTGTTTGAACTCTCTCAAATTGGGGAAGTGAGACAATGTGCCTTTCTGTAAATCTCTGGCAAGCAACGTCAACTTGCGCTCGAATGCCAAAACATCCTCCAACATGTGCAGGGCTGTACGTCCTTACCCCGTTGAAGAGCTGTGTTCAGCGTGTTCAGGTGCGCTGTCATGTCTACCATGAAATGTAGCTTTTCCAGCCACTCTGGCTGTTCCAGCTCAGGAAAGTTGAGCCCTTTGCTGCCCAGGAAAGTTTTCACTTCTTCCAGACACGCGACAAAGCGTTTCAGCACCTCCCCTTTGGACAGCCACCGGACTTTGTTGTGCAGCAGGAGATCAGAATATGCGCTTTCCAGCTCGTCCAGTAACAAACGGAATTGACGGTGATTTAAACTTTTTGCCATTATTTTATTGACAATGTGAATGACAACATCCATTACTTCTGTGCATTCCGGAGGAAATGTTTGAGCGCACAGTGCCTCTTGGTGCAAGATGCAGTGAAAAGTCAGCAGCTTTCTGTCCAGCGACTTCTGCAGTAAAGCCACAAATCCCTTGTGCGTTCCCGTCATATTCGGCGCCCCATCAGTAGCTACTGACACCAGATGGGTGGTCTTTATTCCTTTGGCTCTTAAATAATTCAAGACAGCCTCACAGATGTCCTCCCCCCGTGTTTGGTCTTTTCGAGGTATCAACTCAATCAGTTCTTCCTGTGGCCCGGCAGAGTTTACATACCGGCAGAACAACGCTATTTGTTCAATATCACCTTTGTCTTTAGACTCGTCACAGGCAATCGAGTAGGCCACAGCTGAATTGATGTCTTTAATTTGCTGTCTTGTGATGTCTTCTGCCATTTTTATGGTTCTGTCTTTGACAGTCTTTGCAGAGAGGGGCATATCCCTGATTTTCTGCACAATTTCACTCTTGTTTTTAAAGTCCGTGAATAGATGTTCTGAAATCTTAATGAAAGATTCTTTTATATATTTACCATCTGTAAACTGCTTCCCGTGCCTGACTATTTCCTGAGCGGCAATATAACTGGCGTATGTCGTTGATTTTCCAGACTTCATCCATTTCTGGAAATGATTTTTGCTCAGATCAACCTTCCGCATCAGTTCCGAAACGGCTTTTTTTCTCTCATCTCCATCCGGATATTTTTGAGCAAAGGCTGCGTGTTTATTCTGGAAATGCCTTGCGACATTTGACTTTTTGTTGTTTGCTAGTTTCTCATTGCATATTAAGCATACCGGTAAACCAGTCTCGTCAACAGTGAAAGCAAATGAATCTGTCCACGTATCATTAAACGTTCTGTTTTCTTCAGTCACTTTTGTTTTTTTAGAATTCTCCATAGTTGGCTTACCTTGGATCGAAAAATTAAAGAAATCGCGCACTGGCGGGTGTCAGGTTTTGGCAGTGGTGACGTATATTAATAGCGATAAAAACACGTTGTAGCGGTGTGCTCACGCAGTCAGTAAACTGCAGTCGAATAACTTTATTCGAACTAAACAGCCTTGCTTTTAAGCCTCCCTCAACCCAGCCCCCATGGACGCAGATGCTGCAAAAGACGCGTACTCACAAACCCCCGTAGGCTATCTCCCTTAGCCGGAATGCTGGCTAATTGTGAGCCGTTTCGGATGTGCCAGGAAATGTGTCGCCACACTTAGATTGTACAAGATCACCATAATCTTCAAATTTAGAATTACATTTCAAAAGCTAACAAACTAACATAAAATACATTTTAATTAAATACTGACCAATTATTTCCCAAAGCCACAGGGAGCCGCAGCACAGAGGTGAAAGAGCCACAAATGGCTCGGGAGCCGCAGGTTGCCGACCCCCGTGCTAGAGTAACTAAGCAGGTCAGGCAGCATCTACGGAAAAGAGTGAACATCATTGTTTTTCGGGCTGAGACCCTTCATCGGTACCGGAAAGGAAGGGGAGGAGTCAGATTAAAACACTGCGGCAGGGGAGGAAAAAGTTAAAGTAGCCGTTGATAGATGCAACAGGAAGAGAGGGAGGGGTGAAACAAAGAGCTGGGAAGTTGATTGGTGAAAGAAATACATGTCTGGAGAAGGTTCAATCAGAATCAAGTCCATAGAAAAAAGGGAAGAGTGTGGGGAGAGGGAGGTGGGATTGTTTAGGGGAAAGCACCAGAGGGTGGGGATGATCAGGTGAGAAGAGAAGCTGTGAAAGGGAGACATGAATGCGGAATGGGGAAGAGGTTGTGGGGTTGAGTGTGGGCAATGACCAGCCATTAGAGAAATCGATGTTCATGCCAGGATATTGGAGGCTACCCTGACGGAATACAAGGTGTCAGTACTCGAACCTGTGTGCCGCCGCCTTGGCTGTAGAGGAGGCCGCGAACTGGCATGTCAGAATGGGAACCGGAAGTAGAATCGAAAGGGGAGGCCACCTCTTTTCGTGGCAGGTGCTTGACGAGGGGGAGGGGTCTTCCGATCTACGTTGGGTCTCACTGATATATAGGAGCTCTCAACGACCGGATACAGTAGATGACCCCAACAAACCCGCAGGTGAGGTGTCGCCACACCTGGAAGAACAGTTTGGGCCCTGAGGGAGGGGGTGTAAGGGCAGATGTTGCGCTTGTTCTAGCTGCAATAATAAATGCCAGGAGGAAGATCAGTAGGGCGGGACAAGGGAGTCACATAGGGAGTCATCCCTGCAGAAGGCAGAATTGGTCGGGAGTTGTATGAGGATGGGAAGATGTGCTCGGCGGTGGGATCCCGTTGGAGCTGGTGGAAGTTACGTACAATTATGTGTAGAATGCGGCTAGTGGTGTGGTAAGTGAGAAAAGGAGGAACTCTATACGTTATGGGGCGGCGGGAGGGTAGTGTAAGGGCAGATGTGCGTGAAATAGAAGAGATGCGGGTGAGGCAGCGTTCATGTTGGGGGAGAGGAAGCCCCTTTCTTTGAAGAAGAAGGACATCACATTTGCTCTGGGATGAAAAGCCTCAGCCTGAGAGCAGATACAGAGGGGACGGAGGAGCTGAAAGAAGGGGTGGCATTATTCACAAGTAACAGGGTGGAAAGAGGTACCGTCCGGACTGCTGTGAGTCTGTAGATTTATTAAATATACCTGTGGATAGACTGTCTCCGAGGTGGAGGCAGAGATGGAGAAGGGAAGAGAGGAGTCGGAACTGGACCGGGTAGGTTTGAGGGCAGTGTGGAAGTCGGAGGCAAAGTTGAATAAATCGACGAGCTCTTCACGAGTGCGGGAAGCAGCAACTGTGCAATCGTCGATGTGGCGTTGGTTGATTTCGGGAGCGTTGCTGCTGTAGGCTTTTAACAAGAGCCGGTGGCTTCTCCAACTTGATGCTTACCAAAAGCTCCAGCACATCCATTTCCTTAATATATACATACTCAGGCTGTTCAGTCCGCTATAAGTTATCCATACAATCGCCAAGATCCTTATTTCGTTGTGAATACTGAAGCAAAGTACTCATCAAGTTCCTCCGCTATCTCCCCCGGTTCTATACAGTCTTTTCCACTGTCACACTTAATTGGTCCTATTCTCTCACTTCTTATTCCCTCACCCTTCACATACTTGTAGAAGGCCTTGGAGTTTTCCTTAAACATGTTCATCAAGACATTCTCATGGCCCCTTCCGGCTCTCCTAATTTCGCTCTTGAGCTCCTTCCTGCCAGCCTTAGGAGGCGCGTCCTCAAGAAAGCAACGTCGTCATCAAAGGTCCCGTCATTCCGTCTGTCACAGCTGCAGTCAGACAGGACCCGTATGCGTGTCACGTGCTTTTGGTGTCATTTCAGTTCAGTTATCGCTAGTATGCTCTTAACTTGAGCTGTAGTGAAATCAGGAATTCACCTCTAATACTCGACGCGATCAGATCTTGATAATTGCTTTAAAATTCAGGCATATTAATTTTCGTTCAAACAAATCTACCTTACGGAAGCCCAGCGACAGCGCTCAGACATCTTGTCCAGCTTACTCATCCACAGGACCCCACCGCGGAGCACCAGGCCATTGTCCGCCACACCAGCACTGACCTTATTCACTCTGGGGATCAACTTCCACTGCAACGCCTTCATAGTTCCCGCACCCGGCGTCTCCAGTTTCTACCTCGTACTCAAGACCCACAATCCTGCCTGTTCAGGTAGACCCATTGTTACAGCTAGTTCTGCCCCGCTGATCTCATATCTGTATACACTGACTCAGTTTCATCCCCGTAGTTCATTCCCTTCCTATACACATCCATGACAGCTCACACGCTTTGGATCATCTCAATGTTGTCTGGTGCCCTGACCCATATCATATTATATATACCATCGATGCCCAGTCCCTATGCACCCCCATCCCTCACAAGGAAGTTCCCAAAGCTCTCCATTTCTATTTGGACACCAGACCAACGAGTTGCATTCCACCACCACTTTCCTCCGACTGGCGGAGCTTGTCCTCACTCTCAATCATTTCTCCTTTAGATCCTCCCACTTCCTTACAACAAAAGGTGTACCCATTAGCACCTGCAAGACGGCCCATCAATGTCTGCCTTTTTGTCGGCTACGTGGAGGCGCGGGTAAATAAATTCAGACAGATATACCAAACACCAGAGAGTCTGCAGATACTGGAAATCCAAAGTAACGCACACAAAATGCTAGAGTAACTAAGCAGGTCGGGCAGCATCTACGGAAAAGAGTGAACATCATTGTTTTTCGGGCTGAGACCCTTCATCGGTACCGGAAAGGAAGGGGTGGAGTCAGATTAAAACACTGCGGCAGGGGAGGAAAAAGTTAAAGTAGCCGTTGATAGATGCAACAGGAAGAGAGGGAGGGGTGAAACAAAGAGCTGGGAAGTTGATTGGTGAAAGAAATAAATGTCTGGAGAAGGTTGAATCAGAATCGAGCAGAATCAAGTCCATAGAAAAAAGGGAAGAGTGTGGGGGGAGGGAGGTGGGATTGTTTAGGGGACAGCACCAGAGGGTGGGGATGATCAGGTGAGAAGAGAAGCTGTGAAAGGGAGACATGAATGCGGAATGGGGAAGAGGTTGTGGGGTTGAGTGTGGGCAATAACCAGCCATTAGAGAAATCGATGTTCATGCCAGGGTATTGGAGGCTACCCTGACGGAATACAAGGTGTCAGTACTCGAACCTGTGTGTCGCCGCCTTGGCAGTAGAGGAGACCGCGGACTGACATGTCAGAATGGGAACCGGAAGTAGAATCGAAAGGGGAGGCCACCGCTTTTCGTGGCAGGTGCTCGACGAGGGGGAGAGGCCTTCCGATCTTCGTTGGGTCTCACTGGTATATAGGAGCTCTCAACGACCGGATACAGTAGATGACCCCAACATACCCGCAGGTGAGGTGTCGCCACACCTGAAAGAACTGTTTGGGCCCTGAGGGAGGGGGAGTAAGGGCAGATGTTGCGCTTGTTCTAGTTGCAATGATAATTGTCAGGAGTAAGATCAGTAAGGCGGGGCAAGGAAGTCACTTTGGGAGTAATCCCTGCAGAAAGGTTAACCCCATGCATATCCAAGGAGTCTTAAGTTCTTTCACACCGAAGTACATATATCAAGTGGGCAGGGAATGAATGGAGATGGGTCATGTACAGTCAACAGAGTTTAGTCTCATTCGGAATCTTGTTCAGCACAGGAGCAGTGAGTCACAGGGATTGTTCCTGTTCTCCGCTGTTCCATGATCCCAACATGTCCAGGTGATGTGTACACATTGTGACATCAGTCTGTTCATCATCTTAGATCCATTCACCCCTATTCGTCTCGGTCTTCTGCACTGATGGGTGTAACACAGGACACTGTTTCCTGCAACAAAGGAGCAATTCTTCTGCCCATCATGTCCCTGACGAGGGGAACATTCCCGTCTGCGCAGTGACATAATCAGTGACGCAATGAATTTCTCAGGGTTCCTCCATCAACCGCGTGCTGCAGTGTGTAGCTTTGGATGATTCCAAATGTGAAACTGAGCTTCCCTCGCATTCCCATTCACAAACTCTCTCAGTGCTGCACAGAACAAGGCTGTCACAATTTTATCAATGAAAAATGCATGGCATATTGCAGAGCAGTCTGAGGCTGTCATAAGAAAATCGAAATGAATATTATATTATTTGTGAGTGGGAAATAACTCTAGTTAATTCACGGTCCGGTTCACATTGAGGAATATGTGACTGAATCGGCGAATATAAGAGTACAGAATACACGGTGAAGGGCGCATTTAGAACTGTGAGAGAAA
Organism: Hypanus sabinus; assembly: GCF_030144855.1. Taxonomy (NCBI): domain Eukaryota; kingdom Metazoa; phylum Chordata; class Chondrichthyes; order Myliobatiformes; family Dasyatidae; genus Hypanus; species Hypanus sabinus. Next base: position 26,915 of record NW_026779826.1, read on the forward strand.
TGTCTACACCGGGGGTGATTGGCCCGAGGTAGACGGAGTCAACATTGGACAACTAGTGCATTTACTTTGCAATGAGTTATGATGAGTTATTAACTTCAAGCTTTCTAAATAATCACAGAAAATCCTGAAATGCACGTGCATGTAACGTGCTGTATAATTCATCTCCTTCCAACTTATCAATCACCCCTGCTGTGGACCACTTCTGTCGGTCCAAGACGGCGAATCCTACAAAGAAGGAATCCGTACGCTTCACGACCGCTGGACTAAGTGTGTAAATGTAAGAGGGGACCGTGTCAATAAAAAAATGGTCCTTAACAAAATGGGTTCTACATTTACCCACAAACTTATCAATCGCCCCTAGTAAATCCTGCTCAAACATGAAACTCGGTGCCTCTATGGGTTTTATTTCGATCAGCTTATTTATTTAGTTATGCAACTAACTGAATAAATTAATTAAAATATTTATTTTCCTTATTTTCATTCAACATTTCAGAGATTGTTTTGTCAAACCACAGAAAGTTTACAGATTGAGTGCTGTTCTATTGGCTCTATGTGTTATCAAGAGACGCAAGCAGAATAATGCCGGGCCGAACGGTCTGTTTGCCGCATTACTCTATTAAACAGGATGTACTGCTTCATACAGCCGTCATTATTCATCAGGGCACTATCTCTCTCACAATTTTAACATAAATCGACTGCAGGAGGCTCTTGTTCTAAAAATAGCTCAGGGAATAAAGAATCTATTTTAAGAGTATTTTCTGAATTTGAGGAACAGCGGGAAAGAATGAGGAAGATAGACCCGCTCACACTGAATCAGAGGCTCACAGGTACAGGACTGAGACGACACACGTAATGCTCGAGAGGAGATGAACAGATAAAGAATGACACCCAAAATCCCCACTTTCACACTGCAGTAGAGACGGACAGATACAGAATGAAATGTACTATCTCATACTGAACCAGAGAGTGATACACACAGAAGCCCAAACTCTCAATCTAGGAAATGAACCCCATGCTCTCACATTGCACTATAGCCAGGTGGATATAATATGAGCCACATTTCACCGGTGACAATCAAGTATATATTTAAACCAACATTTTCATATTATTCGACTGAATGTCTCCGGTTGGTTGATTGTCTCTGCACTGCTGTCGTTCTCTCTCACTAGTTATTCATTTCATGTGAAATGCACAGAAAATCTCTCTTCATTTTCAGCTTGAAGCCTACTGCATAATAAACACTTTGCTCTCCGGCAGGCTGAGTAGTTACGCTGTATTCTCCCAACTCACTATTCTTTGTTTCTCTCTCTCGTTTCTGCAACATGGTACTGCGGCTGTTTAAATGCCTCTTCTGTCCCTTTACCGATGATATGAGCGGTCGTACAATACCCTCTTTAACGGGTTCAGTGGGGGAAGATAAATGAACGGGCAGGGCAATAATTCAATACATGCACTGGTGTGTGTGTGTGTGTGTGTGTGTGTGTGTGTGTGTGTGTGTGTGTGTGTGTGTGTGTGTGTGTGTGTGTGTGTGTGTGTGTGTGTTTATGACGGTTTCTAATATGACCTTATCTGATGATGTGACCTTACCTGGATATCATGCATTTATTTCTGCAAGGGCACCTCGGAGAGAATGACAAGGACACGTATGTTTTTTTATGTTAAAGCAGCAGATGAAGACCTCTGTGTACCGAGTGGAATCTATACTTAACAGAGAATATTATGTTCAATGATGCCGGTATTTACACCAGAGACGAACCTGTTGATGGTTGCGCTCGTAACCCACAGGACCGTGAATGGTCTTATCCGTCCATTATATTCCGACAGCTGACTGAACGCCACACTATTTCAGCCTCTCACTGTTCCTCAGGTAGATTCAACAGAGAAGACAGTTTAAGAGATGGGGGGAGGGGTGTACATGGACATATCTGGGCTTCAAGATAACGGAAGTAATCATAATCATGGAGAAGCTGATCACAATGATGAAAACACGGACGTACTCCAGGTTTGATGGCGAACTGGACAGAGTGTCTGTGTACACAGCGGGTATGTTTTATATCTGATGACACATAGTGGGATGGGGTGGGGAGGGTTTGGTGTATGATGGGGAACTGGACTGGGTGTCTCTGTACACAGAGGGTATGTTTTATATCTGATGACACATAGTGGGACGGGGTGGGGTGGGTTTGGTGTCTGATGGGGAACTGGACAGAGTGTCTCTGTACACAGCGGGTATGTTTTATATCTGATGACACATAGTGGGACGGGGTGGGGAGGGTTTGGTGTCTGATGGGGAACTGGACAGGGTGTCTCTGTACACACCGGGTATGTTTTATATCTGATGGTACATAGTGGGACGGGGTGGGGAGGGTTTGGTGTCTGATGGGAAACTGGACAGGGTGTCTCTGTACACAGCGGGTATGTTTTATATCTGATGGTACATAGTGGGACGGGGTGGGGAGGGTTTGGTGTCTGATGGGAAACTGGACAGGGTGTCTCTGTACACAGCGGGTATGTTTTATATCTGATGGTACATAGTGGGACGGGGTGGGGAGGGTTTGGTGTCTGATGGAGAACTGGACAGGGTGTCTCTGTACACACCGGGTATGTTTTATATCTGATGACACATAGTGGGACGGCGTGGGGTGGGTTTGGTGTCTGATGGGGAACTGGACAGGGTGTCTCTGTACACAGCGGGTATGTTTTATATCTGATAGGACATTGAGGGACGGGGTGGAATGGTTTGGTATCTGAGCGGACAAAGTGGGGCTACTGTGTAAAAATAATGTTAACGTCTGCAGGCGGAGACTGGGAGGGTGTTCATGTGTGCCTGGATCCAGTCAACACCGTAGGGAAACGGGATCCATTTGTAGATGAACCATTGGCGTGACAGTGAAAATTGCAATTGCCGAAAATACTGGAAACATCGATTCCGGATTGCTTGTGGAAAGAGAATCATAATTAAAGTTTCAGTTTGGAAAATGTGAGCCGTCGTGATCGCTGTCATTACAACTGTGGAATGTTGTAAATGAAGCCGCTCATTGCTCATTTACTGGTTTCATTGGTCGAATTACAGAGTAATGTGCCTGAGGCACTGCCAGTGATACTGACGTGTTCGTGCTCCATGCCAACAGTATTTGCACCTGAGACACCGCCGGTGATGTAATTTGTTTGTTCACTAACAATGGTGGGAGGTGGGACCTTGTCACTGGAGATCGATCCCCTGTATAAGTCAGAGCCTGTTGCAGTACGTCAGCCCAGAGTGTCTTGCCGATCTGTGGAATTCAGAGCAATCGCGTTCACTGCGTCACTCAAATGGGATATCCAGTAATCTGGCGGATTGAAGACATTTACTACCCTGTTATTTCAGCCGTTGGAATTCCCGGTAAGCCGCTGTCAAACCTGTAACCGGCGGAACCTGAGAGTTAATTCCGATGTTCTGGAGTGTTTCGCTCGCTACTTGTTTCCACACCCACCCGCCCAGACCCCGTATTTCAGTCATGGGCGGAAGGCGTGGACAATATTAATCCCATTGCTTTCGCAGCAGGAAGCGCTCCATATTGGATCCGAGATGCTGCCTTCCACTGAAATCCTCTCCGCTGCCTCGATGCCATGTAATAATTGTGAATCGAAATGTCTGCACAGGAGTACACGGGCTACACTGCATCCGTGGGAACCAGCCGACCCACTGTGGTTCTGTCCGTATAAATCGACTGTGAATTGCGTGACTTGGTGACGGAACAACGCGAATGGGACACTGCAGATGTGGATTCCATTTCATTCCTCTGCCGATCAGAGCCAGTGATATTTATTTTCCATCCCTCACTGCGAACGAGGGGGCATTAGGACAGCTGTCAATTTAAGCCATTTACAGAACTCGCCGAAAGTTCTCCGTCATGCCGATATTGCACACTCTCAGTGGCTTCATATGTCCTTGAACCGGTTTCCAACATTTGTAGCAGGAAAACAAAAATACAAGATCAAATCAAATACTATTATAATTTTGCTGTATTGCCTGACAAGTCAGTAATTTCTCTGCTTCTTTCCTATCCTCTTGCAGTGAACATGGTGGCGATTGTTATCCTGTCCCGAGGAAAGTGCGGTCTCTCCAAATGCATCACTCGCTACCTGCTGGGAATGGCAGCGGCCGATCTCCTGGTCGTTATTTCTGACCCTCTGCTGAAGTGGACTGTTTTCATATACTTTAGGTTTTCCTTCCTCTCTTGGACTCCCGTTTGTAGGGTTGTTCGTTGCCTGCTCATAGCAACCACCGGGGTTTCTGTCTGGCTGACAGTCACGTTCACCTGTGACAGATTTGTGGTTATTTGTTGTGAAAAGCTGAAAATAAAATATTGCACCGAAAGAACGGCGGCTGTGGTTATCGGGACAGTGAGTGTTCTAGGCTGTTTAGAAATTATCCCTTTCTACTTTACATTGGATCCTTGGTTAATAATTAATGGCGTTTTCTATGGCTGTGTGACCAAAGAGAGTTTCTATACGTCTCCCTCGTGGGCCGCAATTGAGATGATTCATCGTATTTTCATGCCTTGTCTCCCGTTTGTTCTGATTTTATTGTTCAATGTTCTGACAGTTAGACGGATTTTTTCCGCCAATAAAGTCCGGATGGGGATCCGGGGCCGCAGCAACGGAAAGAATGACAAGGACCCGGAGATGGAGAACCGAAGGAAATCGGTCGTTTTACTATTCAGTATAACCGGTAGTTTTATATTTCTGTGGTTAACACGGGTAGTATTTGATATTTACACACGGATTGCAAACATCCCTCGTTATTCGGCCACGGATCCGATTTATATCGCAGACTCCATGGCGATGATGCTGCAGATCCTCAGCTCCTGCACCAACACAGGTATTTACGCCGTGACTCAGAGCAAGTTCAGAGAGGAGCTGAAGAACGCGGTGAAATACCCGCTGGAACTGTTAACCAAATTCCGTAAAGCTTAGAGCGACTTGTTTCTTTCTGCCGGAGATTTCAGTCAAACACCATGTTTCCTCCATAATCTATCCACTCGCCGATATGTAGAACCACGGGTAACAACGGAGCGCTCTGAAATGCGCATATAGTTTGTGATGATATGTTTCACTAACTGTTTACCCCATACAGGTGAAATGTGTCCTTCATCGAATATGGAATATATAGCGGTCACCTCAGCTGTAATTCACCCCGATGGAGGGTCTATATAGTCAGGTCCCTCCTGTTTTATTGTAATAAACTCCATTACATCTGACAGCGTTTTACTCTGTGTTGGTCCAGTTAGGAAGAATCCTCTCCCTTTTCTCCATTCTCTCCGTTGTTTCTGATTCATCCTTTTCAGTGACGCTCACGGTGTTTTACTCCCAATATCTCTCACGTTGTCCTCGCTCACTCCTTCCCCCACGCCGGTGAGGGGAACGGGATCAGACTGAAACATAGCGGAGTTGTGTGTGTGTGTGTGTGTGTGTGTGTGTGTGTGTGTGTGTGTGTGTGTGTGTGTGTGTGTGTGTGTGTGTCTGTGTGTGTGTGTCTATGTGTGTTTCTGTTCTTATCCAACTGCTTTTCCATCTCCGGACTGCTCCACTTTCTCCTTTCATATCTGCCTCTTTATCTCTGTTCACATCCTGAGGTCCCGTGAAAATCTGTTTCCTCTGTTCCCTGTTTCTCTCTGTCCGGTCCCGATCTGAACAAAATCTAATATCATCGTGGACTAGTGAGTTTCACGGCGAGGGAAACATGATCGGACTGGAGCAGAGTAAGTGTGCGTTATTTTCCTTCTTTGTCAACCCCATCTCCATCTCCGACCTGCTCCCTCATTGTCCCCGCATCTCTCCGGCTTTATCTCTGTTCACATCCCGAGGCCCCGTCACAGTCTCTTTCTTTCCCTCTGTTCTCTGTTTCTGTCTGACCACACCTTCCGTCCGGTCGCGTACTGAGCAAAGGAAATCTCAGTGCAGGAACATATATTTATATTGATCATCAATGTACGCTGAAATTTAATCAACTTCCACATCTACGGGAAAAAGTTATTTGTTTATTTTTTGATCTCTCCAACTAATTACGCTCTACCTGAAAGTTGTATCGATGTATGAAAAATTAAATGAATGATACGGAAATCCGAATTAAAATTACTTTGAATGATTTTGTACAGCTTTCTGACGGAACGATACCGACTCTTTCGCATTTCCAGTTCCGTCTCGCTGATGTCTGTCCTGTGACCGATCAGCGTTATACAACACCGGTGATTCTCCTCGCCCGGTGCTGCCGGAAGTAAGAGTCGACACGACAGATATCTTTTCGAGCGAAGAATAGATTTATGCACCTCGCGCCAGTTAATACTAACTCAATGCTTTATCATAAATAATGTTTCCAGTGATACGTAAGGATTGTGTCCAATCTTCGGCCACCGTGAACGCCAAAGCAGCGTTCAATCCCAAGCGACGTCATTCTAGTCTTGGCCAATTTAACTCCCAATCAGATTGAGTGTCTTAAAGACTACGACATAATTGCCTGGCAAGATTAAATGACAAGACCATCGCATTCCGGAGTTGGTAATGACCCGGGGTTAATTTTGCCTCGTGAAGGCAGCGCAGTTTCCAATGTTGTTGACTGTTGTCCAAGTCTAATCGCAAACTGGAGAACATCTGCAGACTCTGTAAATCAAAGTAATACCCACAGAATCCTAAGGAGACCAGCAAGCCGGGCAGAATCTATGCAAAAGTGTAATCAGTCAATGTTCCGGGCAGACACACTTCATCAGGGAGATACAATAGTATTTAATAGTATTGGACGTTTCTAGCATAATTATATGTATAAGATGACGCGCGGCATTGATCGTGTGGATAACCCGTGGCTTTCTTTTCCTTGGGACAAAAAAGGTGCTTGGAAATAGGTACCGAGGGAATGTCAGAGTTCAGTTTTGACACAGTGCGTGGAATACACTACCGGAGGTGGTGATGGAAGCTAATACAATACTTTAAAAGCCTCGTAGATAGGTACATGGATCTTTGAAAGGTAGAGGTTTATACCCTAGGGAAATACAAGCAGTTCCGAGATCAGGTCACATAGTGGGCACAACATTGCTGGCCTAAGGGCCTGTAATGTGCTGTAGGTTTCTGTGTTCTATGTTTTTAATTGTAGTGTCGGCGACAGATGTTAGACACCCAGACATGCCTCTTACAACTGCTGGTAATTGTGCAGACACTATACAGTGGGTTGTCAGCGGCGCCTTGTCGTTCGGTTAAATTGCCATCAGTAAATCCCTGACATGCTGTCTTGCTAATCGCCCTTTAGTATTGCAAAAAAAAAAGTCACTCATTATAACGACCTGTTTTTGGAACTGGTAAAATAAGGGAATTACAAGGACTGCAACCTGGTACAAGCCCTTCCTGATCGAAAAGTGCCTTTCTGACAGGATTCATGCCTTCCATTGCCTCCAGCGACAAATCATGTAGCCGTATAGAGGGTAGGGTCGGGTGGTGGGACGGAGGACCCTCGTGATGTTTGTTTATCGCCCACCGAGAGGGAGGTGCCTCGGAAAGCAACAAGACTACGACATACTCAGGCAAAGCAGGGGGAGCAAACCGCAAACAATCTTTGTTTTAAGGATGAAGAAGGAAACATTACACAACCAGCCTGAGCGGAATGAAGCTGTAGAGTAGCGTTAGTATTAGGCGGAATTATACACTGTGTGCGGTTTAACTCCTGTAAAGTCTGAAGCACGGGTCCGAGTAGTGATGGCTGTGGTGACATGAGGGGTGGCGTTTGGCAGTTTAAATCGCTCATTCTGATGTTCACTCAAAAATCCTTCTGTTGCTTTGTCCTTTGGACCATCATAGATGCGTGCAGTTTCAGAAAGAGTCTCTGTTCGTCACGGAAAGGAGCTTCTGATGATTGCTCGGCTGAGATGTTTCAGTGTATCGGACGGTGCAATGTAAATGCATCAGAGTTCGGAATGTCAGGATAAGCTGTCGTTGGTTAACATCTTAGGCCCGATGTATTTCCAATTCTGTGTACGGCAGAGTAGAGTTGCTCTGCAAGTCTATTCTATCATGTGTCAGGGAAACGGGAAATGAAGTCTGTTATATTGTCTCCTGATATTTGCCCGCAGCTGGTTCCCTCTCCAAAATCACTATGCTGACGGATTGCCCCACACGGGCAGCCCAGCACGGTCTCTTTAACCACGTCCCCATGGTAACGGAATATCCACCATTATCGTTTCCCCCTTCTATTCCTCTGGGGAATTCAAACGCGATTTGTACTTCAGGCCAAGTGGGTTCCGCACACCACTTCAGATCATTCTGAACATTTCCAGGCACGGAGTTATACATTTCACAAATTTGTCCCATAGCCCGAACTTCAGACGGGGTCTATAGCCCAGTTACCGAGGTGGTGCCAATCATAAATTTCTCTTTTGGATATTATGTAACATGATCGAGTTCTGAATTCACGTCTTTTAATTTCTCGCCGTTTCTTGTTGTAATACGCAAATTATAGTCGTGATCTCTTTTTTAAGACCCCTCAACGGTTCAGAAGCAGCCCTAAAAATGGGTTCATCTTTCCTTGTATAGTTCTTTGTCTTGCCGTTTGTCCCCCTCTTGCCCCTCTGCTTCGGTTGCCTGAGCGTTATCAGGCGGGTTCGGGGTGTTTGCTTGTGTCGTGTAGCATCTGCTGACATGAAAACTTTGTCCAGACCTGATTCCGGCCTGGTCACAGGCTGTCCAGGTGAGGATAGAGACGCCTCCCCTTTCTTTTGTTTGGACATCGTTTGGTCAGTCAGTCTTTTTTTCTCTGTTGTTGTTTCGTAGGATGGTGTCGATTAGCTACCTCCGGCACTTATTCAACTCAAGTCAAGTTTACTGTCATTTAACCACACACACGCACACCGACAAAAGAGACAACGTTTCTCCGACCCAGGGTGTGAAACACAGCAGCGCACACAACACACACAACACACAACCACTTATCAAAGCGAGGACATCACCCTCCGATGAGACAACGTTTCTCCGACCCAGGGTGTGAAACACAGCAGCGCACACAACACACACAACACAACCACTTATCAAAGCGAGGACATCACCCTCCGATGAGACAACGTTTCTCCGACCCAGGGTGTGAAACACAGCAGCGCACACAACACACACAACACACAACCACTTATCAAAGCGAGGACATCACCCTCCGATGAGACAACGTTTCTCCGACCCAGGGTGTGAAGCACAGCAGCGCACACAACACACACAACACAACCACTTATCAAAGCGAGGACATCACCCTCCGATGAGACAACGTTTCTCCGACCCAGGGTGTGAAACACAGCAGCGCACACAACACACACAACACACAACCACTTATCAAAGCGAGGACATCACCCTCCGATGAGACAACGTTTCTCCGACCCAGGGTGTGAAACACAGCAGCGCACACAACACACACAACACAACCACTTATCAAAGCGAGGACATCACCCTCCGATGAGACAACGTTTCTCCGACCCAGGGTGTGAAACACAGCAGCGCACACAACACACACAACACACAACCACTTATCAAAGCGAGGACATCACCCTCCGATGAGACAACGTTTCTCCGACCCAGGGTGTGAAACACAGCAGCGCACACAACACACACAACACAACCACTTATCAAAGCGAGGACATCACCCTCCGATGAGACAACGTTTCTCCGACCCAGGGTGTGAAACACAGCAGCGCACACAACACACACAACACAACCACTTATCAAAGCGAGGACATCACCCTCCGATGAGACAACGTTTCTCCGACCCAGGGTGTGAAACACAGCAGCGCACACAACACACACAACACACAACACACACAACACACACAACACACACAACACACACAACACACACAACACACACAACACACAACCACTTATCAAAGCGAGGACAACACCCTCCGATGAGACAACGTTTCTCCGACCCAGGGTGTGAAACACAGCAGCGCACACAACACACACAACACACAACCACTTATCAAAGCGAGGACATCACCCTCCGATGAGCCAGGCACAAACAAACAAATTAAAGTGAATAAATAATAACACCACGTTATATAATCATAATCCCACGTAGGAACTCTGCCACCGCTACCAGTTTCTTGTTTAAAACGTTTGATTTTCTTTAACTAAAAAGACTCCCAGAGGGTCACCGTCCTTCTGTCCAACCACACAAGCCGCCAGTAAAAAGATTACATATCCATGATATCCACTTTCCAAACAGACCGCATCAGCAGGGTGACACCAGCGGATCTCACAGGGATTCCGTTATCGTTCAATCTTCGGGTGCTTCGTTCACATTTTCTTTTTAACCATCACAGAGAAAACTCTCCCCGAATTTCTCTCATCAACTTTACAATCATTACTTACGATCTTCCTTCAATCTACAGATCTGGTTTTGATCCTCATCCTTACAGGGAACTCTCTCCCCGGCATTTCTGATCAGCTTCACTGTCACTACTTCCCATCCGCCTTCAATCTACGTACCTGGTCCTGCAAAGGAAAATCTGTCCCTCGCAGGCAGAAGCGCAAACGAAGTTCCGTTACTTTAGTCTCTTCAAGTCATAACTATATCTATTGGATTTATTTACTAATCGGAGAATATCTAGGGTGGATCTAGGATCCGGATCCGAGCGGCGAACTCGGAATTGCCTCTGCGACTCTCAGTTCCACCATCGTTCCACCCCTTTTGTCGGGATCCTTCTGGACTACAGCAATTTGTCAGAGATATTTCAAAATGAAGTTCGGTAGCAGATCTCAAATAGCGAATCTTTTATTTTAGCCAGATATCACGGAGAGTCCACATGTGTGGAACTCTGAGGTACAAGTAAAAGGCTTGCCTTTAGATCTAGTAGCAGGGAAGTGTGCGAAACCGTAGAACAATAGAATCCGGTCATAATACTGTTTTGTTGTTCATCCGTTTCCGAGGAGTATTGGTGAGAAGAGGATATTCTTAAGTGGAAAACGCAGAAGTCTGCAATTTCACAAACGAAAACAACAGAAGTTAAAACAATTGGATAATGAACGATGCAATGCCCTACACGTCTTGATTCAAAGAAAATGTAAGGAAGCTAAAGGGAATTGGATGAGTGAACAGTGTTAAGAAATTGAGCGGTATGAACGATGTAATGATTACAGACGCCTTCACAAAAAGGCAAAGGATATGAGAAAATTCAGGAGGACAATGCCATCCCCTGGAGGTATCGAAGACGGTAGTGGTAATCCATACCATGAAAAAGAAAAGATCATGGACAGATGAGTTGAGTACATCTGTCAGGAGGGGCCAGATGGATCCAAACCCAGGACGCAGACACTGAACTACTAGGGGAAGGACAGGATGGATTTGCCATGACACTTAAGCTTAGCTGGGGTTCAGGCAGACAGAGTTCAGGCAGTCGGAGCTGAGCGACTCCCGAAGTTCCGGCCGGCGGAGCGGAGCGGCTCCCGAAGTTCGAAGTCAGGTAGGCAGGCTCCCGGGATTCAGGCAGGCAGGCAGACAGATCCCTGGGTTCAGGCAGAGAGACAGGTCCACGGGGTTGAGGCAGACAGGTCCACGGGGTTCAGGCAGGCAGAGGGGAGCGGGCTTCCGAAGTTCGAGTTCAGTTAGGCAGGCTCCCAGCGTTCAGACGGGCAGGTCCCCGAGTTCCAGCAGGTAGAGCGGAGCGGCTTCCTGAACTTCCAGTCAGGTAGGCAGGCTCCCGGGATTCAGGCAGGCAGGCAGACAGATCCCTGGGTTCAGGCAGAGAGACAGGTCCACGGGGTTGAGGCAGACAGGTCCACGGGGTTCATGCAGGCAGAGGGGAGCGGGCTTCCGAAGTTCGAGTTCAGTTAGGCAGGCTCCCAGCGTTCAGACGGGCAGGTCCCCGAGTTCCAGCAGGTAGAGCGGAGCGGCTTCCTGAACTTCCAGTCAGGTAGGCAGGCTCCCGGGATTCAGACAGGCAGGCAGACAGATCCCTGGGTTCAGGCAGAGAGACAGGTCCACGGGGTTGAGGCAGACAGGTCCACGGGGTTCAGGCAGGCAGAGCGGAGCGGCTCCCGAAGTTCATGCAGGCAGAGGGGAGCGGGCTTCCGAAGTTCGAGTTCAGTTAGGCAGGCTCCCAGCGTTCAGACGGGCAGGTCCCCGAGTTCCAGCAGGTAGAGCGGAGCGGCTTCCTGAACTTCCAGTCAGGTAGGCAGGCTCCCGGTGTTCAGGCAGGCTGGCAGACGGAAAGGTCTAGGTGGCGGCACGACGCGGACCCCAAGGCTGATGCGGGGCACAATCTCAGGGTTTGGGCGGAAGAGAAGGAGGGAGTAAACCCTCATCAGGCCACGGCGTGTCGGCCGGATTCGCCCGACGGAGGCAAGGGATAGGAGCAGGCAGAACCACTGCCGGGCCGAGGTAGGTCGGCCAGACGTGACCGACAGGGGCAAGGGGTAGGAACGTGCATAGGTCCAGGTTGACCAACTCAACTGCCATGACAACGGGAAATTCAGAAACGGCGGGCAGACAGCGCGACCGCGCGAAAAACAAAACCAAGCGTAGAAGCGGGACCAGCGCATGGGAAGAAAGGTGGGGGAGCGGTCCAACCTGGCAGTACTGGCACGGGGCAGAGAAGTATGATGAAGAGAAGATCTGACCCCGGGCGGGATCCCAAAATGCAGGGAAGAGTTAGCAGCTGGAGGAGAAACGGGAAACAGAACAAAACGAGCACCCGCCTGGTCCCAGTCCCAAGACCCCTTATAAGCACCTGCAGCTCAATGAGTTACAGGGTGTCTCCTTAGGCCAGGAGGGTCCTAACTAGATCACGGTGACGGGAGGAACAAGTGCAGGACCCGGAGTCCGGACCCCTCGGACTGGATCAAACCCTGGAACGCTTTTCCGGAACGGACCCTGACAACATTCGGAAATATTTGAAGATAACTTGTTTGAGGATTTAACACAATTAAATGAAATGACTAATCAGCACAAAAAAAAACTTTTGATGGAGTCTAAAAGTCAGAAAGGCGGCCGTTGAAGATAATATTTCTGCTGAAATTCTGAAATCGCTTAGCCCGCAGGGAAAAATGAACCTTGAAATGCTAAAATTTTAAAAATGAATAATGCTAAAATTACTAAACAACAGTTAGATGACAGGAAATCTTCCGGAGGACTTACTCAAATCGGTATTTATCGCCTTACCAAAACAAGCCAAGGACGATCAAATATAACCAACACGGAACGATAAGCGTACTGTCTCACTGCGTAAAGTTACTGTTGAAAACTAGTGTTCGGCAGAATGAAAAATACAATCAGCGGTGAAACTGGAGAAACACAGTTTGGTTTTCGTAAAGGCTCAGGAGCAAGGAAAGGAATATTTGCGATGAGGAACTTCATGGACAGATGCGCTGAGGCACAAAAGACCATCTATTTATGCATTATTGTCTGTGAAAAGGCTTTCGATAAAGAAAGACATGAGAAGGTAACAGAGACGCTGCACAAGTACGATCTGGGATGGGAGAAGGTGCAAATAAGTGCAAATAGTAAGGAAATTGTATCGGAAACGGAAAGCGGCGGTCAGGGTAGAAAATGAGTTATCACCATGGGCATGTACTAAATCAGGCGTAAGGTGCGACCGAACGACGAGGACGAAAGCAACATCAGGACTGTAAACGTTATATTCGGATATGCCGTCCACAAGGAGTGAGGGGTTGGAGATCACAGAGAGAGAGGGAGGTGGCGAAGAAGGTTACGAGGGAGGGAAAACGCCGATGCGGGTTGGAAGGAGTCGGGTCAAGGAAAGGAGTCACCGAGACGGATTGGATTATTCGGCAGCACTTTGCAATGGTGGCATTGCAGTCCCAGAATGCCATGCGTGACGGAAACCCCTATGGACCCTCACAGTACATTTTTCTGGGTTTTGACTCACTCTTCTCCACACACCCTCATCCAAGACTTATCACGTTCACACAGTCTCTCACGTCTCTCTGCCCAGGCTCTGTCTCTTTCTCGCTCCAGTGTCTCTCCGTACGCCACCCCATCGGTCCCGGTCTCCCAAAAGGTTCCAATCTCTCAAGCTATTCGAAATCTCTCTCATCACTCTGCCCTTCTCTCCACACATGGTCCCTCTCCTGTCCCTGTTCTCCACTGTCCCCGCCAGTCTCTCTCTCTCTCTCTCTCTCTCTCTCTCTCTCTCTCTCTCTCTCTCTCTCTCTCTCTCTCTCTCTCTCTCTCTCTCTCTCTCGCTCTCTCTCTCTCTCCCTCTCTCTCTCTCTCCACATCCACATTACTCTCTCGTACCTCTCACTTCTCTTCACTCACACCTCACTTCTTTCTATCTCCATTCTTTCTATCCCAAATACCCCTCTCTCCACACTTGCTTTCCATCCAGTCTCTTTCTCTCTTTCACCGTCTCCGAATCCGTCTCCGTCTCCGAATCCGTCTCCGTCACCGTCTCCCTCTCCCTCTTCCCTCTCCCTCTCTATCTCCCTTCCGTATCTTGTCTCTCTGCCTCCTACACACTCTTCTACCCCAGTCACGCTCACGTTTTATGTCTGTAATTAATTTAGATCACGTTTAAGAGATCTGTTCTCAGTTTGACATGGAGAGAAATTTTTGTGTTTATTGATGTTAAAAAAGCCAAATTAAATCCACTGTGATACAATGCTGTACCACAATAAAACGAGAGCTTCCCAGGTGGCGAATGCTTTTCATAGGTACTGTGTGGGTATTTGAAAGAAAGGTTAAAGTTGCTCAGTTATTGACACAGCGGCGGGAAAAAAATAGAGATGTGGATCTGGTTTGATACATTGCTGCTGCGAACCAAAAATTGATTCGTTGTGGAATGGAAAGCTCTGGAGCGAGCCTGGGATTATCTCTTTGGAGGATGAGAGGTGACATGATAGAGTTATGCACGATCGTAACAGTGATAGATAGACTCAACCGCTTGTATCTTTTTTCCAGGATGGAAATGACAAATACGAGTGGGAAAATGCGGCGGGAGGCTGGTTATAGGTTTTCTATATAAGGAGAGGGGGGTGCGGAGAAAGCTCTCCCGAAGATGATGGCAGAGACAGGGATATTGGGGCGATAAAACAGACCGGCACACATAGGCTCTGTTTGATGTATAATTTCTGTACTTCTGCTTTTCACAGTGAACGTGGTGACGATTGTCGTACCATCGCGGGCAAAGTGTGCAATCTCTGAAACTGTCTCCCGCTATCTGTCAGCCATGTCAGCGGCAGGCGGAGCGGTTGTTTTTCTCGACGTTACATTGTTGAAAATTCCAAAGCTGTTCCGGATAACATTTCTCTCGGACTTTACGTGCGCGTGTGTAGAAACCACGTCTTCTTATTGCAGGTCGCCAAAGATTACTCTGTTTGGTTCACCGTCTCTTTCACCTGACATCGATTTGTGACCATTTGTTTCCAGGATCTGAACGTTAAGTGCTGCACTGGGAGAACGGCGGCTGTGATTCTGACTTTTGCGCCTTCAATGACTTGCTAAAAGAACGTGTCTGTTTCTCCATGGTCCAATATATATACATCCTTCCTTTAACATACCTTTGCAAGCTGTGATGAGAGTTACTTGTGTCACTATTCTGGACAGTAACGGGTGTCTTTTGTTCTGTCTTTTCGACTGTGATCCCTTTTCTCGTTGTTGTCCTGTTCGATGTTTTCACCATCACGAACAATTTAGAGGCCAGTAGAGCCCGCGGCAGACTCCAGGCTCCAAGTAGTAGTCAGAATTTCAGCGATTACGAGATGCAGAACCTCACAAAATCCTTGGTTTTACTGCTGGTCCTCTCGGGAAAAAAAATCATCCTTGAAGGGCATTGTATGGGGCGGTGGTTATCTGGAACAGAATGATACATACAGTGGACGTCCCACATTGTTTGAAAATACCTTCCTTGTTTATGGAGGAGTTGCTGAACTCTCCTCTGTCACTCATTGTGAAAAGGATTCCACACTGGTGGCCTACGTGACCAGCGTCTTTCTCTTCTCCTTTCAATAGGCGGTCGGAATGTTGTCCATTGATTATCCGTGTAGCTCCAAATTCTCCCTAGATGGCTGGACACAACTCTGTAGTTTCAACACTTCATGTTCCTCACTCTTCCCTGAGGATCCCTGCAAAACTCATCTATTGCCAACTGCAACGTTGTTCATTTCAGTAACCCCTCGAATGCATCACACAGAATAGACCAGAACCGCATTCATGTTGTTACATTATCCCAATTTTTAGCACTAGAAACGTACGAGGGTCGCGCCAGACAAGCAAAATAACTATAGAACGCACTGAATATCAAGCGATGTTGCTGTTCAAATACATTGAAAGTTTCAATGTTATGATGCACCACGACACAATAAACCTTACACATAACATACAACTCGTCAGTGGGATAGTCACAAATCGGAGCCATGAAACTGACAAATAAGTTCAACTCTGTAGACCTACAAATCTAGTAATGCTTCATCAGACTAATGACCATCTCAGAATCACATCTGAATGGTCAATGACAGCTTAATGGTTCTGAGAGTAACTCGTTCCATATGTTTGTAGCTGCAACGATGGAAAGATCCTGGCTTTTAATGCGTTTTATCTGAGTACAGGTTCTCAGAGACATTAATAACCTGAACAGTATGGGTCACCCGGTTTTTATTTTAACTTCATTGTTGAAATGCAGTGAGGCATCAATGGCTCAAAAACATTGCAATAACACATTTGAATTTCACCCTCCGTCACGATATCTCACATAAAAATAAACGCAACATAAACAAACTTCGAGAGGAACTCCGCTGCTCAGGCAACATCTTTGAGAATGAATAAACAGCTGAAGTGACTAATATAGTAATTTATATTAGGCAAGACACGGTGTTGGATAGACTGTTGATTCTGAAGGCTGATAAGCTCCCGGGACCTGATGGTGTGCAACCTAGGGTGCTTAAAGAGGTGGCTCTAGAAATCGTGGGCGCATCGGTGATCATTTTCCAATGTTCTATAGATTCAGGAACAGTTCCTGCTGACTGGAGGGTGGCTAATGTTGTCCCACTTTTCAAGAAAGGAAGGAGAGAGAAAACAGGGAATTATAGACCAGTTAGCCTGACGTCAGTGGTGGGAAGGATGCTGGAGGCAATTATAAAAATGAAATTACGACACATTTGGATAGCAGTAGAAGGATCAGTCCGAGTCAGCGTGGATTTATGAAGGGAAAATCATACTTGACTAATCTTCTGGAGTTTTTTGAGGATGTAACGATGAAAATGGACAAGGGAGAGCCAGTGGATGTAGTGTACCTGGACTTCCAGAAAGCTTTTGATAAAGTCCCACATAGGAGATTAGTGGGCAAAATTAAGGTACATGGTATTGGGGGAAGAGTACTGACACGGATTCAAAATTGGCTAGCTAACAGGAATCAAAAAGTAGCGATTAACGGGTCCCTTTCCGAATCGCAGGCTGTGACCAGTGGGGTACCGCAAGGTTCGGTGCTGGGACCGCAGCTGTTTACAATATACATTAATGATTTAGATGAAGGGATTAAAAGTAACATTAACAAATTTTCCGATGACACAAAGCTGGGTGGCAGTGTGAAATGTCAGGAAGATGATATGAGAATGCAGGGTGACTTGGACAGTTTGGGTGAGTGGGCAACTCTATGGCAGATGCAGTTTAATGTGGATAAATGTGAGGTTATCCACTTTGGTGGCAAGAACAGGAAGGCAGGTTACTATCTAAATGGAGTCAAGTTAGGTAAATGGGAAGTGCAACGACATCTAGGTGTTCTTGTACATCAGTCAATGAAAGTAAGCATGCAGGTACAGCAGGCAGTGAAGAAAGCTAATGGCATGCTGGCCTTAATAACAATAGGAATTGAGTATAGGAGTAAATAGGTCCTTCTGTAGCTGGACAGGGCCCTGGTGAGACCCCAGCTGGAGTATCGTGTGCAGTTTTGGTCTCCAAATTTGAGTAAGGGCATTCTTGCTATTGAGGAAGTGCAGCGTTGGTTCACAAGGTTAATTCCCGGAATGGTGGGACTGTCATATGTTGAAAGATTGGAGCGACTGGACTTGTATACACTGGAATTTAGAAGGATGAGAGGAAATCCTATTGAGACATATAAGATTATTAAGGGATTGAAAACGCTGGAGGCAGGAAGCATGTTCCCCCTCATGGGTAGTCCAGAACTAAAGGCCACAGTTTAAGAATAAGGGGTAGGCCATTTAAAACAGAGATGTGGAAAAACTTTTTCACCCAGAGAATTGTGGATATGTGGAATGCTCTGCCCCAGAAAGCAGTGGAGGCCAACTCTCTGGATGCATTCAAGAGAGAGTTAGATAGAGATCCTATAAAAAGCGGGGTCAAGGGATATGGGGAGAGGGCAGGAACTGGGTACTGATTGTGTATGATCAGCCATGATCACAGTGAATGGTGGTGCTGGCTAGAAGGGCCAAATGGCCTACTCCTGCACCTATGGTCTATTGTCTATTGTAACGAGCCGAGACCCTTCTCCAGGACCGGAAACGAAGTGGTGAGACGCCAGAATGAAAAGGTAGAGGAGGGGGAGAGGGATAGGTCGACGGTGATAGATGAAGCCTTGTGGACAGGGAAACGAAAAGGATCGAGAGGAATAAATCTGATTGAACTGGAGAATGGACCCGAGGAGAAAGGGAAGCTGGTGACGACCGATGAGGTGGTGATATGCAGCTGAGAAGAGGTCAAAAGGCAGACTGGAACATAGAACAAAAGGAAAAGGGTGATAATTCTGCTACCGGAAGATGATTCGATATTCATACTGTCGGGGTGGAGGCTACCCAGACAACATATAGGCTGTTGCTCCTCCACCCGGAGGGTGGTCTCATCATGAAAAAGAGGAAGCAGCGGAACGACATATCAGAACAGGGACAGGAAGCGGAATTAAAATGCTTGCCCTGCGGGAAGATCTGTTTTGGCGGATGGAGCTGAGCCTCTCAAGGAAATGGTCACCGATTAACTCTGGATCTCGCCAATGTAGAGAAAGACGTTTCGGGAACATTGAACGCACAGACTATCCCAGTGGATTCGTAGGTAAATTGTTGCCTCACCTGGAAGGGCTGCTTGGGGACAAAGACCGTGGTGGGGTTGGAGGTAGATGGGCAGGTGTAGCGCTGTGGCCGCTTGCAGGGATAGGCGTCGGGAGGGAGATGAACGGTGAGGGGCGGAAGGGAAACGGAATAACGGAGGAAGCGACCCCTGTGGAAAGCGGAGTGTAGTTTGGGGGGGGGAGGGTAAAAATAAGTTTGTTTGTGCGATCTCTTTGGAGATGGTAGAAGTTACAAAATACGATTTTTGGGTCCGGCTCGTCATGTAGGTCACAGGCCCTGCTGTAACACTGTGAGTTTAACGGACCGATCGACTGGTTCGGTCTCCAATGCCCCCACCTTTCCTTGTGGGTTCCAACACTCAATCAGTGTCCACTGGTGTGTCTCCTGGTGTGTCTGAAGGGTGCCTCTCCAGACCTGTCTTTTATCCCTGCTCACGGTGTCTCAGCTATCAATCAATTTTGAATGACTGTGTCCATCAAACCAGCCCACACCTGCAGTCCACTGAGGAATGATAATGAACAAAATAGTAGAAGATAAATTACCCTTGCAGGTGATAATACAATAAACCAAAAGACTCTCTCACCTCTCTTCTCTGTAGCAGATGTTCTTGCTTGTTTTCCATCTCTCTCTCTCATGAGCGGCATAGCAACAGTAATGGTTCGTGGTTCTCGGGAGGGGGGATGGGTAACTCTGCACCCCATTGTCCATCAGAACTGTTCATCACTCATAATACCCCCATCCTTCTGGGAATTACCCGCAAGGTGAAATTAACTAATACAGCATATTACAGAATTACAGAGTTAACAAAATACAGAAGTGGTCTTAAGTACAAAAATAATACAGATACACATTCAAATTAACATATAGGTAAACAATCAGCAATTACATTGTCACTCCCCTTTACATGTTGTATTTTAATATCGAATTCCTGTAACAACACACTCCAACTTAATAACCTCCTATTTTTATTCTTCGTATTAGCCAAAAATACCAAGGGGTTGTGATCAGTATAAACAATTAATGGTCTCTGTGCTGAACCAATGTAGACATCAAAATGCTGTAACGCCAAGATAAGTGCCAACAATTCTTTTCCACAGTGGAGTAGTTTCTCAGATGCACATTGAACTTTCGAGAGAAATACCCTACTGGGTGTTCCACTCAATCCCCTGCTTTCTGCATTAGTACTGCACCTGTAGCCTAATCACTTGCACCAGTCGCCAGGTAAAAAGATTTCAAAAGGTCAGGTGCTTTTAACACAGGGTGATGGCATCGTATGGTTTTCAACTTCTCAAAAGCTTTCTGACAAGAACTGCTCCACTCAAATTTTTCCTCCTTCCCTAGGAGTTTTGTAAGAGGGAGGGCAATATCCGCAAAGTTCTTACAAATTTTTCGATAGTAACCCACCATGCACAAAAACCTTCTCAGTGCCCTCTTATTTGTTAATAAATAAGGAACCTCGGAAATAGCCTGTACTTTAGCCGACACAGGAGCCAACTGACCCTGTCCTACAACATAGCCCAGGTAAGTGATCACGGCATGGCCAAATCGTGGGGTGACGAAGGCTGAAATTTCCCGAGCCCTGTCAGTTAAAGGAATACACCAGTACCCCTTTAGCTGGTCAATTTTAGTGATGTATCTCGCTCTATCCATTTTATAAATACAATCATCCACCCTGGGTACAGGATAAGCATCTGTTTGTGTGATGGATTTCACCTTTCTGTAATCTGCACAGAATCTTATACTACCGTCCGGTTTCGGTACGACCACGCATGGAGATGCCCATGCAGAGGAAGATTCACGAATAATACCAGCAGCTAGCATATGCTCAATTTCTTTCTCCACTAACGCTCTTTTCCAAATTCCTCCGATAAGGGGATCGTTTAATCGGTTGGGTCGAGGTAACAATAACATCATGCTCTGTTACTTTGCATCTCCTAGGAACATCTGGACATAAATCTGCATGCCGGTTAATTAGCTGTGTCAGCTGCTCTCTTTGTTCAGGCTCTAAATGACTGACATTATCGGAAAAGTTGGCTAAAATAACAGAGTTCTCTAGTCGGGTGGGTACTATGCTTATCTTTTCAAAACGCTCAGGCCCCTCCTTATCAACCCTTTCTGTCTCACTGGTCTTCGCGACAACACCGACCACCGTGGGTGTCGCTTCCTGATAAACTTTGAGCATGTTAACATGAACCAACTGGCTTGGCTTTCGTCTATCAGGTGTTTCGATCACATAATTTAGAGAGTCTATTTTCTTGATCACTTTGTACGGCCCTTGAAATCTTGCCTGTAGTGTGTTGGTAACTACAGGGAACAGGACCAACAACTTATCGCCCACTTGAAATTCTTGTTCTCGGGCTCGTTTATCAAACCATTGCTTCATTTTAGTCTGGGAGTTTTTACGATTTTTCTTTGCCAACTCGCAAACCTTATGGAGCCTTTCATAGAACCTTAAAACATAGTTAATCTAATTGACTTGCACTTTCGGACTAGACCATTTTTCTTTGAGTAAGGTTAAAGGGCCTCTGTGCCTGTGACCAAAAACGAGCTCAAACGGACTGAACCCTTGAGATTCCTGAACCGTGTCCCTCACTGCAAATAACAGAAGTGGTAATGCATCGTCCCAGTCTCGAGTGTTTTCCTGACAGTAAGTTTTAATTATGGTCTTTAAAGTCGCGTGGAATCTTGCCAACGCTCCTTGAGATTCCGGGTGGTATGCAGAGGCTAGAATTTGTTTAACTCCCATCTGAGTCAACATTTGCTGAAATGCACGGGACGTGAATGTACTCCCCTGATCTGACTGGATCTCTCTAGATAACCCTACTGTGGTGAAAAATTTAATGAGGACCTTAACCATTGCCCGAGTCCTAATGTTTCCCAGGGGCACAGCTTCCGGGAATCGAGTAGCAGCACACATCAGGGACATGACGTACTGCCGCCCATTCGCAGTTCTGGGCATAGGACCCACAAAATCCACGATGATTCAGGAACATAGGCTCCTCAAAGGCGGGTATCGGTCTGAGAGGTGCCTTAGGGATAACCTGATTTGGCTTTCCTACCACCTGACAAGTATGGCACCTTTTACAATAGTCAACAATATCCTTCCTCATACTTGGCAAGTAAAAATCTTTCATACTGTTTTCCTTACTCCCAAATGTCCAGCTAGAGGTCCCTTGTGAGCGAAGTTGAAAATTTCATCCCGATAAACCTTCGGAACTACCACTTGGTGTACCACCGCCCAGTCTCCATCTACTGGCACCGTGGTCGGCCTCCACTTCCTCATTAACACTCCCTCCTTCAAATAGTATCCCTCTGGTTCTTTATCAATCTCTACTTCAGAAAGAGCTGATTCTTTCAACACTACAAGCTCCTCATCACGATTCTGTTCCTTTATAAAGTCCCTCCTTGCTAACGGTAGATCTACCTCCTCTCTTTTACTCTCCTTAGATCCATTATCCTTTTCCTTCTCATCCCTTTTCATACAAGGTCGGCAAAAATGTCTCCGCTAAATCAACATTGGACGCATTTAAACTGGCTCCTTTCTCAGCCGCCTTTCTAAACATGCTGCGAGTGATTGCGCATGCGGGATAAATCTTGGAATCTATGGCCGGGTCCTCAGCACTTACAGGCTTACTTGTTAATTTCACTGCTGAATACACGTCACCACCGGCCAGATCGTTACCAAGTAGGACGTCCACGCCGTCGATCGGTAGTTTCGACCGCACCCCTATTTCGACTGGTCCAGATACCTGGTCACATTTCAGAAATATCCTGTGCAAAGGTACCGCCTCTATACCTTTTCCAATACCTCGTAACACAACCTCTCCAGTCTCAGTCTCCGGACAAAAATCCAGCACCTTATTTAGAATCAATGACTGATCAGCCCCAGTGTCTCTCCAGATCCGCACTAGAACTGGGGATTCACCCTCCTTCACAGACACCGTCCCTTCCGAGTTAAACTTCTCACGCCCCTCTTGTGTTCTTTCTACCTTTGCCTCCCATATCGATCTGCTGACTGACTCAATGTAGCCAGTAGCGATTGCTATTTTCCCTTTTCTAGTCTCCTTCTTCGGATCAAAGCACTTAGATGCCAGCTTTCCCACAATTATAACACGGAAAGCAGGAATCTTCCTGCCAGCCTTCTTTTCCTCCTCCTTACCTTTTCCACTAGCTCTCGGCTTACTCTCTGCCTTTGACGGTGGACTTTCTCTACGTCCCGACTGCCTCTCTGGTAACTCTTGTTTGAGGAAAACTTTGACGTGGGTTAAAGCATACTCGCCCGCTAACTTGGCAGTCGCAGACAGAGTCTCCGTCTCCTTCTCATCCAAGTACGTCTTCATACTCTCAGGGATACAACCTTTGAACTGCTCTATCAGTATTAATTGCAACAGTTTATCATAATCTACAACGACCCCTTCTGTGGTGCACCAACGCTCACAATACATTTGCATCTCACGGGCAAACTCTAAATATGTGTGGTTCCACGGCTTTCTCCAGTTCCGGAACTTCTGCCGGTATGCCTCTGGCACCAGCTCGTAACTCCTCAGTACACCCCTTTTTACTTACTCATAATCCTTAGACTCATCCATGGACAATGCCGAATACGCTTTCTGAGCCTTGCTCCTAGGTACGCTCTATAACAGAACAGCCCATTTCCCCTTAGGCCAGTTCTGATTCACAGCTACTTTCTCAAAATGGAGGAAGAACATATCGACATACATCTCCTCCAACGGAGGTACCAACTGAATCTCCCGACCAATCTTGAACCCTTCATTTGGGTCTGCTGTCCGGTCTCTTCCCTGCTGCACCTTTAATTTCTCTATTTCCAGCTCATGCTGCCTCTCTTACTCCCTTTCCTCCATCTGCCTATCAGCTCCTTCCTTCGGCCTTGCAGCCTCTTCCTTCTTACTTTCAGCCTCCTCTCTCCTCCTTTCAGCCTCCATCTTCTTTATCTGGAGCTCATGCTCCCTTTTCTCCTTCTTGTCAGCCAACCTTAATTTATCTATCTGTAGCTGAACCTCACATGCGGCAGGTTTCCTCACAGGGAACAAGTCCAATATTTCCGGCGTGAACACACCCTCGGATACATAATGCATAGCTATTACTCTCTGTATATACAACTTTCACATTGACGATTCACCGCCGAGAGATTTAATCGTTTCGCAACACTGACCAATTCGGCCTTCCTGTCATCCTCAGATACCCCCGAAGTTGGATCTTTTAAAAATTTGTCTATTTCCATCTGTGCTGTTTTCCCTATTAGTTATCCAGGCAACCATATCAGATAAGTTACTTTTATCCCGATTCACAGCCCCCCACTCAAAATTGATAACAAATCCCGGATGAGCCCCCAATTTGTTACGTAGAGAAAGAAGAATCCGTTGGAGTCTGGTGCTGCTATATTCAAAAGTGTTTATTAGTAAAATAAGCAAAACGATACCACTAATGAAAATATATATATATAACACAAGTTAGCAATAATAAACCTAAAAGTGTAGGAATAATAATAAGCAATGATAAACAAGCTCTATCGATGTCATGGGGTAAATGAATTGTCACAGAAAAATATAATATTCAGTTCAATACATGCGTGCTGAGGTATATATGGTTGTTGTGTTGTAATCGTTTGAGAGAGTGAGAGAGCGAGCGAGATCTAACAGCAACTGTTGCGGCAGACAAACTTTTTTACTCCTTTCCAAATCCGTCGTGTCGTTGTGGCCATTCAGTTATGACCCCTCTGTCATTCAGATAGACCATTCTTCTCTGGTGGACTCGTCACTCTGGCATGAGTGGACACACACTCACAAGTCCCCTCCAGCCCTGCTGTAACGCTGTGAGATTAACGGACCGATCTCCTGGTTCGGTCTCGGATGCCCCACCTTTCTGTGGGTTTCAACACACAGTGTCCACTGGTGTGTCTCCTGGTGTGTCTGAAGGGTGTCTCTCCAGACCTGTCTTTTAGCCCTACTCACGGGGTCTCTGCTATCAATCAATTTTAAAAGACTGTGTCCATCAAACCAGCCGACTCCGGCAGCCCACTGAGGAATGTTAATGAGCAAAACAGTAGAAGATAAATAACCCTCGCAGAAATCATAATACAATAATTCAACAGTCTCTGTCCCCCTCTTATTTTTAGCAGATGTTCTTGCATGATTTCCATCTCTCTCTCTCTCATGAGCAGCATAGCAAAAGTAATAGTGCGTGATTCTCAGGGATGCGGGATGGGTAAATCTGCACCCCATTGTCCACCAGGACTGGTAATCACTCATAACAGTTGCAACACAATACTTGCACCCGTTTCAATTCTAAAATAAATCGGGAAAATACGCGTAATGTTCTCACCTGCTCCTCAGTTATATAACCATATGTGGCAAAGCTACAGCGGTGACACAGGAAATGAAGGAATACTTCCGTCCCTTGCTCACAAAATGTAAAATAAGAACATGCTCTGCTTTGAAATTTATTAAATACAATGCAAGATTCAACAGGAATATTTTCTGTTACATACAGGTTTCCATTCTGTGGTCCACGAACCCCTCTGTTAATGGTAAAAGTACAAGGCATAAATAGTTTCGGAAACTCTTAGACTACAACAGGCATGGGCAGACTACTGCCCGGGGGCCATATGCGGCCCGTTAAGCTTTTTAATCCGGCCCGCAGAACTTGATGAAATTATATTAATAAACCTTGTTAACGTTTTTTCCCCGCAATTCTGGCGTTTTCCCAATAGATGACGCACTCTATATACATTTGTGGCGACCCATTTCCTGGCACATCCGAACCGGCTCACAATTAGCCAGCGTTCCGGCTAAGGGAGATAACCTGCGGGGATTTGCGAGCACAGAGCTTTGGAGCCTCTGCGCCACGGGGGGCAGGTTGAGGGAGGCTTAAAAGTGAGGCTGGGGATTTCGAATAAAGTTTTTTTCTTCGACTGCAGTTACCGACTCCGTGTCGTAATTTTAGCGCTGCATGTAGCACACCGCTACACATTGACCTTTGTTGAGGTGTAGCGTATTACTCCACATTTGCGCTTTACTCTTTGTTCGGCTCGACCTATTTGTGTGAACAGGCGTTCAGCGTCATGAACATCAACAAAGCCAGCCACAGATCCAAGTTAACTGACCAACACCTCAGATCCATCCTGAGAATCGCCACAACAAAACTAAATCCAGACTGTGATGCGCTAACTAAAAAGGGAGACCAACAACACTGTTCCCACTGAAATTAAAAATAAGTTTCTTCGTTGTGTTATGTAAAAATGCATTTGAAAATATTTTTTTCAATAAGCCTTACATGTTACATGTCATTTCTTTTAAGTGATGGACATGAGTAGTGCGCAGGTGCACGTACGTTCTCAAAATAAAAAATGCACTCCAGATCAATAACGCGCTCCGCATACTGGCGCGCTGTCACTGTTCTGTCTTTGTGCGGGTCGTTGTTGAGTTTTGGCACAGGGGACAATTGAATAAGAAGGAGCAGGAGAAGTAGAACTGCCTCTCCTACCGTTTTTGAAATAAAGTCAGTCAGGAGGAGAGTGATGATGATAATATCTTGAAGGATAACATAATTTTCAGTGCTTTAAAATAATAACTGTTACTATTAAAAAGCTGTATTTTATTCATTTAACTTTCAGTGTTTTAAAAGTCATTTCAATAAATAGCGAAATTCCATGGGACTTCAAAGACAGATATTTTGTTGCAATGCATTTGTTCATTTTCAATTGAAATTAAAGCACATGTTTTCTACATATCCCATGATATTTTATTTTCTCTTATGAGGTGTATTACCAAAACACTCCGTCCAGCTGCTCCTGGTCTGGCCCCCTTGTCAAATTTTAGAACCCTTTGTGGCCCACAAGACAAAAAGTTCGTCACACCTGGGCTGCAACATAGTTAGATCTGATTTAATGGAAGGAAACTAAATGACACAGTACTATAATATCAATGAGTTTGTATAAACCCGGGAAAAGGACGTAATAACGAAAGGCACTGGTTATCCTTCAGGTGCCTGAAACCCTTACATGGCCATGAATTCCTGCAATCCTGATTACGTGTTTGTGAAGGGAATAGGGTGTCCCCAATCACACCCCACACCCACAACATGCATTGCTGTTGACTTCGTAATACTGAAGATTAGCACGTGACACAAACATCATTGATATCTGCACGTGCATAAGGGTCCCTGACGTACAGCACGCAATTAGATTCAGCCGAGTTTTTATACACGCAACAAAAAGCTCAGCAATTCAGGCAGCATTTATGGAAAGAAATTTGCAGTTACTTCCGACCTCTTTCGCAATGGAAAAGAAGTTAGCGTATTTCGGAGTAATGTGGTTGGATAGGAGACCACATATTGCAAATGTATTGCAAGTATGTTCATAAAGGTTTCCCCAGATTCGGTATTTAAACTTTTACAAACTTCTACAGACTCACTGTGGCTTGTACATTTTTTCTGCTTTTCCATGTTCATTGTCACATCTCGTGTCATCGTCGTAATTATTTTATAAAACTACTTTGATATTGAACTTCATTCTTAGTTCTGACTTTCAGTTCTTCATATAACACAGAGGAATTTTAATCTGATGTTATACGTATGAATAGTCACGTGGTGCGCAGAGATAATAATCACATTGTTGCTGCTTAATCTGCTGGTCACGTTTCCATGCAAAACACAACGAGTTACAGAGTGAATACTGAAACAGCCACTGAACAGCGATACAAAAGTAACCCTCTACATATTTATGGCAAAACACAATTAGGGACAACTAAAATTACATTTTATTTAGAGAGCTTCCCGTTCAGTGCAAACAGATACTTCGCCCCATTCTTCAGCTCCTCCCTGAACTTCCTCTGTGTCAGTCCATATATATGCGTGTTGGTGCAGGAACTGAGAAACATTAACATATACCCGAACACTTGTAGGATAAATGTAGGCGTGTTGTAATATTTGTCTGTGAAAAACACGTTTACCGCTGCCCAGGTCATGGAGTGTACAATACTGGTTATCCACAATAATATAA
Organism: Hypanus sabinus; assembly: GCF_030144855.1. Taxonomy (NCBI): domain Eukaryota; kingdom Metazoa; phylum Chordata; class Chondrichthyes; order Myliobatiformes; family Dasyatidae; genus Hypanus; species Hypanus sabinus. The sequence continues at coordinate 54,975 of NW_026779826.1, forward strand.
AATTGGTGGTTAGAGCGAACAACAAAACCATTGACTTTCTCCGGTTCTTAACCTCTGGATCACTTTTGATGTCAGTATTGCTCCGAAGTTCACGGCGAACCATATTCGCTGCTATAATAGATCTGGTGGTTAAAATATTGAACAGGAGAATTAAACCAACTGGTAACAACGGGGTAATGACTGTGTCAAATAAATCGTAACCTCTCCAAAGGGATGATGTATAGTACTCGGGCTTGGGAATGCACGTCCCTGGTTCTCCTGCAAGGTAAAATGGAAATAACTGAACACAGCTACCTACGGCCACTGCCACGATCACCACGGTCGCTGTTCTCTCCGTACAATATCGGGGCCGCAGCTTCTGAAGGCAGATCGCGACATAGCGATCGAAAGTGAAAGCGACCGTCAGCCAAACGGAACAAGCCAATGCTGCAATCGTCAGAATCGGTCCCACAACACACAGCGTTGGTTTCACCCAAAAAAAAACAGCATACTGATAGAGAGCATTGATTTTCTCGAATACAACACCAAGGACAACGACCATCAGATCTGCTGTCGCCATGGCCACGAGGTAGCGAGTGATACATTTGGAGAGCCCACAATTTCTGCGAGACAGGATCACAATCGACACTAAATTAACATAAAAGAGAGATAGAAAGAGACAGTAATTTCTCAATGTGTCTCGATTGCTCAGTGTGACGTTGATTGCATGGTAAGGCTGGTAGTCCATCTCACGCAGTCTCGATAACAATCCGCACTATTGTTCATTTTACCAAAATGCATTACCGTACATTTCCCAATACTGTATTCCATCTCTCACTTTTGTGCCCATTCTTCCAATATGTCTAAGCACTGCTGCAATCGCATTGCTTCCTCAGCAATACCTACCTGTCCACCCATCATCCGTATCATCCGCACACTTTGCCACAAAGCCGTCAGCCCCATCATGGTAATCCTTGGTGGATGGGAGAAGAAATACATGGTGGAAATTTGTTTCTGAGATCGCAAGTCAGTGAATAGTGATTTGGTCAGCGATCGTTGCCGGGACGATTGTCATGTGTCATCTATATCGAAGATTTGGATAACAATGTGCAAAACCCGGGGAATAAATTTACAGAGGACAATAAAATAGATTGTCTCGTGGAGAGTGGGGTCAGCTATCAAAGATTAGGCTGTTATTTTCATCAGTTCAGTAAGTTGGTCAAAGAATGGAATGGTGGAGCTTAATTGGGACACACGGAGGGTTTTATTTTTGTAAGGATATGCAAGGTTGGAGATTCTCAGTGAACATTAAGGCTCCATGGAGTCTTCAGAATAGAGGTGTCTGTATTTCAAGAACATGATTCACTGAAAGTGGAACATAAGGTGGACAGGCTGGTTATGAAGCTCGGATCGATCGGCTTCATCAGTGAAGGAAATGAGCAAACAAATTTGGATGGGAATGGAAATGCGCACGTCTCTGTTATGCCTGTACACACAGAACTGTGAGCATTGTGGGCACCTTGTAGTTGGAAAGGCTCACACTGAATTAGTCCAGAAGCAATTTACCAGAATGTTTCCAGGATTGTTGAAACTGCTTTGCAGAGGGAGATTGATCAGAGCCGGACATTATTCGCTGCAGCGCAGGTAGATGGGAGCTAATCATTCAGAAGCACAGAAAACCACAAGGGACAGAGACAGTGTAAAGTCACCCAGTCTGTTCTTACAGGGTTGCGGAATCCTGAACCTGCCGGCGCGGGTATAAATTGAGTGGACAAGGTTCAATAGGTATTTCAGGGGCAACGTTTATACAAATGGGGCAACAAGGTAAAATATGCTGCACGATGACGTGGCTGCAGGAGATCCAATAATAAAAGGCAGTTGGACGGGTGAATGGTTATGAAACGTTTGTAAGGTTGTGAGGCGAACGCTCAAACATCGCGCAGCATCTTATTTGACATGGAATCTTCGGATCAAATCTCTCCTTTTCGTTCTGCATAGCTCTACCCCTCCAGAATAAATTGGGATTCTCGTTTATCCTAAATTCAGGGTATTTCCGTAGAACACTTTTCCCTCTGGATTAATTTTACTTTTCTCCTGTATCCCTTATGAACTTCCGTTGACCCTTCAGATATCAGTTTCCAACGAACTGACAACCAGGACAGCACATACCCTTTGGCTGAATACACAGGACAGTCACCATAACTATTCCAGATAGAGGACATCATAAATCAAACACAATCACTTTGTATTAGAATCTGAACCAGACTCGGGTTTAATATCAGCGGCAAATTCATTACATCCAAAACATAAACGTGTAAGGTTATGAGACAGTACATTAAAACTAACAAGAATAAATACAGTAAAGGCATCAAAGTCACGTAATTCATATTTTTAACCAAATCGATGAAAAGTGTTTCGTTTTTCATTATTTCCTGACTGATTTTATATGAAAAGACTTGAACAGCAAAACACGTCCGCTCTAAATTGGGGCGCCTAATTTAAAAACTACAGTATGTCTCACACCTCGGCATTTCCGTGACCTTACCTGGAATACCAACGGCTGCCAGTATTCTACACAATACTCCAAAGTGAGGCCCATCAACGTTATAATGCAACTTCAAAATAACATCCCACTCCTGAACGGAATAGTCTGATTGATCAATGCTCATGTGGCAAAACCCGCTTTGCGACCCAACTGTCATAAACAGTTTTACGACGCCACTGTCAATGAATAATGGATCTGTATTCAAAGCCCCCTTTGTTCCACTGCACTGATCAGTGCCATACTATTCGATGTGTGCGTCCTACCCGGGCTTGTCCTTCCAGTGCGCAACATCCCACACGTCTGAAATGACAGCTGAGCTGGCGGTGATCACTGCGGCACTCTATTAGCGTCAGGTTTCCATTCCGTGTGACAGCCATTCAATTCCACTCTGTGTCCTCTACCGCAGTCATGTTGACTCCGGTTTGCTACTTTCAACTGAATAAAGCGACTGAACCTTCCGGACTGAAGTCCCAAGTGGGTTTTGTCAAAACCCTTGTTAATGTCCAAGTCAACAAGATCCACAGATAATTCATCAGCTTTCCTGATAACTCCCAGGAAGAGAAGTCTCTAAGATTGCTTAGATACAACGTACCACTCGCAAAACCACGTTGACTTTCAACAGTAATAGCATATCTATCCAACTACAGACCAGATATCTCCTGTCCCTTCCAGTAACCAGACATAATTTAGCCACTGCTGCCGACATACTCACTGGGCTATAATTTGAGCCTTTCCTGAGCAGAAAATATGAAAATACCTATTCTCCAGTCACCTGGCATCTTAATCGTGATTAAATATCCCGACCGAGACCCCAGAATTTAGACGCCTCCCACAAGGTTCGTGTGGACACCTTTCCAAGGATCTACAAATTAACACACTAATTTGATTAAAGACAAATTTATCTATCCACCTTTCAGTCTAACTATTAATCTGTCTGTCTAGCTCACTATATCTCTGTCTGTATAAATGTCAATCAATCTGTGTATTTATCTATTTATCTATAAATCTATCTATCAATCTGTCTAGCTTTCTATTTATCTATCTATTGATCTATCTGTCTCTCTGTCTGTCTACCTCATCTTCCTTCACGTTTTCTGCCAGAGCAACATCATGACAGCTTTTAAACCTGCTGATTTCCCTCCTGTGATCGACTGAACTTGGCATGCTCCTCGAGTTTGATCCTTATTCCTGCTATCCAGCCACATCTGCTGAACAAACGTTTCATACCCGTCGGAAGCTCAAGTTCTATAAGACGGTGAACCTGAATTTTGTTCTAACAGGAACACAGGAAAACTGTACTCTCAATGCCATGTCTGAACAGTCAAGATGTAGAAAGTTGAAATCAACCAGGAACACAATCTTAATATTTTTGTAATAATTTGAGGATACTGCATATTGCCTCCGCTCAGTTTCGCACTTCTTTAATGTAAAGTCAGTAAGGTGATCATTACTTCGTTTTGATCCTGTTCTCCTCATACAGACTCATTGGAGGAGTCCTCCAGTCCGTCCTGTCTGAGCTCTGTTGTGACGACAGTAAGGTGATCATTACTTCGTTTTGATCCTGTTCTCCTCATACAGACTCATTGGAGGAGTCCTCCGGTCCGTCCTGTCTGAGCTCTGTTGTGACGTCAGTAAGGTGATCATTACTTCGTTTTGATCCTGTTCTCCTCATACAGACTCATTGGAGGAGTCCTCCAGTCCGTCCTGTCTGAGCTCTGTTGTGACGACAGTAAGGTGATCATTACTTCGTTTTGATCCTGTTCTCCTCATACAGACTCATTGGAGGAGTCCTCCAGTCCGTCCTGTCTGAGCTCTGTTGTGACGTCAGTAAGGTGATCATTACTTCGTTTTGATCCTGTTCTCCTCATACAGACTCATTGGAGGAGTCCTCCAGTCCGTCCTGTCTGAGCTCTGTTGTGACGACAGTAAGGTGATCATTACTTCGTTTTGATCCTGTTCTCCTCATACAGACTCATTGGAGGAGTCCTCCAGTCCGTCCTGTCTGAGCTCTGTTGTGACGTCAGTAAGGTGATCATTACTTCGTTTTGATCCTGTTCTCCTCATACAGACTCATTGGAGGAGTCCTCCAGTCCGTCCTGTCTGAGCTCTGTTGTGACGTCAGTAAGGTGATCATTACTTCGTTTTGATCCTGTTCTCCTCATGCAGACTCATTGGAGGAGTCCTCCAGTCCGTCCTGTCTGAGCTCTGTTGTGACGAATTCCATGCCTAGTAATGCCACCTTTTCCCATTTAATAACCACCTCTGCTTTTTACCGCTTTCAAAACAATGGAAACCGGGAACATCGGTCTGCCAACGCCGTCCAGCCCGCATGCGATTGTTACCAATGACTGCAATATCTCAACTCCACATGCTGATCCATTTTCTAAGACATTCTGCCTTACCTAAAATACGCACTGCATTGAAATAGTCCGATTCAGGTTATTAGTCCCATCCTGCCCAACCTTTCGGCCGTGTCTTTGAATGTAGGCTTAGTATCATCTTTCCCCACAACACTGGCTGACCTGTCACACCAATTACCATTTCACCACAACTTTATTTTAAGCGTCTCGGAGCAGAAATACAAAACACAACGATTTTGCTGCCCAAACAGTTGATGCGCAATCCGTCCATATTATAACCGTCCGACCTTCCGTAGCAGAGAGTCCAGTGATCCAAATTCTGAAGTCCTCTCTCCTGCACCATCTCCTTCGCCACCTGCTGAACTGCGTCATGTTCATATTTCAAGCGTCGGTAGTACGTAGGGCGAGTAGCAATTGCGATATAAGACCATACAACCATAAGATATAGAAGCAGAAGCAGGCCATTCGGCCCATCGAGCCAGCTCCGCCAGTCAACCATGGGCTGATCGAATTCTTCCTGTCATTCCCACTCCCCTGCTTTCGCCCCTTACCCTTTGATGCTCTGGCAAATAAAGAACCTGTCTATCTCTGCCTTAAATGCACCCAATGACTTGGCCTCCACAGATGCTCGTGATAACGAATTCCACAGATTTACCACCCTCTGCCTAAAGTAATTTTCTCTGCATCTCAGTTCTAAAAGGACGTCGTTCAATCTTAAAGTCGCGCCCTCTTGTCCTGGAATCCCCTAGCATGGGAAATAACTTTGCCATATCTCATCTGTTCGGGCCTTTTAAGATTTGGAGTGTTACTATCAGATCCGCCCTCATTCTCCTGAACTGCAGGAAATGCAGCCCAAGAGCTGCCGGACATTCCTCATACGGTAACCCTTTCATTCCTGGACTGATTCTTGTGAATCTTCTCTGAACCATCTCCAATGTCAGTATGTCCTCTCTGAAATAAGGAGCCCAAAGTGCAGACAATACTCCGTGTGGCCTCACGAGTGCCTTGTAGAGCCTGAAAATCACATCCCTGCTGTTATGTTCTATCCCTCCAGAAATAAACGCCAACATTGCATTCGCCTTCTTCACAATCGACTCAACCTGGAGGTTAAACTTTAGGGCATCTTGCTCAAGGACTCCCAAGTCCCTTTGCATCTCTGCATTTTGAATTCTTTCCCCATCTAAGTAACAGTCTGCCCGTTTATTTCTTCCACCAAAGTGCATGGCCATACATTTTTCAACACTGTATTTCATTTGCCACTTCTTTGCCATTCCCCTAAACTATCTAAGTCTCTCTACAGGCTCTCTTTTGCTCAACACTACCCGCTCCTCCACCTGTCATCGGCAAATGTAACCACAAATCCATAAATACCGCAGTCCGAATCACTGACGTACATCGTAAAAAGCAGCGGTCCTCGCACCGACTCCTGTGGAACTCCACTGGTAATCGGGAGCTAGACAGAAAAGAATCCCTGTATTCCCGCTCTCTGTTTTCTGCTGGCTAGCCAATGCTCCTCATACTCCAGTAACTTCCCTGTAATTCCATGCTATCGGCGACCCTTATGTTCTGGTCCTTTAATTTATCCCTAAATACCGGAACTCATTTTGCAGGACATCATTACTCGTCCTGTCCATATAATTGATAAGCCCGAAGGTCACAATCTTGGCTGCTTGTCCCCCTCCTTTCTCCAATCCCCATAATTAATAATGCTGTGACCATTATCCGACATTTCACCCATCCTGCTACCTACTATCTTCCAATCTCGTTCTCGTCCACAGAAACTTCTGTCTATTCCTAAAACCAATGAATGTCCCATTATTACTATCTGTTTGTTTTCCATTCCCAGCCCAGTAGTGAGGACCAGGAAGATACGGACAAGGGAGGCACAGTAGTGCTTCCGGGACTCTGTTGTTAATTGGACTGCATTCAGCGATTCACCTTCGAGTCTGGTGTCCGCTGTCTGCGCTGATTGGAAATGACATCCCCACTCGCTGACAATCAGTTGTCACCGACTTGTCGCCTGCGTGGATGAATGTTTGCCTGTGAAGTCTCCCTGTACGCTCCCCAATCAAAACCCGTGGATGTACCGGGAGGTTCATGGACTTCTGAGGGCCGGATCTGCGGCATTGAAGTCTGGTGATCCAGCTTTGTGCAGGAAAACCTGGTATGACCTGGGAGGTCTCTTTCAAGAGCTGAGAATCAGTTTCGAGGGAGTGTAGAGGCAATGTCGGATGTACATCAACACTGGCGGGGTTTGCAGCTATTACTTCCTAAACAGCAAAACCCCACATCATGAACGACATGGATGCTGCTCTTCCTTTCGAGCTGAACCCCTTTTATGCTCGCTCAGAAATGAAGAACAAATCTTTATCTATGTGGGCAACAACTCACACAAAATGCTGGTGGAACACAGCAGGTCAGGCGGCGTCTATAGAGAGAAGCGCTGTCGACGTTTCGGGCCGAGACCCTTCGTCAGGACTAACCGAAAGGATCACGAGAGTGTGTGATGGGACAGTGTGGAGGGAGCTTCACTCTGTAACTGATCCGGAGAATGATGGTACGGTGTGGAGGGAGCTTCACTCTGTAACTGATCCGGAGAATGATGGTACGGTGTGGAGGGAGCTTCACTCTGTAACTGATCCGGAGAATGATGGTACGGTGTGGAGGGAGCTTCACTCTGTAACTGATCCGGAGAATGATGGTACGGTGTGGAGGGAGCTTCACTCTGTAACTGATCCGGGGAATGATGGTACGGTGTGGAGGGAGCTTCACTCTGTAACTGATCCGGAGAATGATGGTACGGTGTGGAGGGAGCTTCACTCTGTAAATGATCCGGAGAATGATGGTACGGTGTGGAGGGAGCTTCACTCTGTAACTGATCCGGAGAATGATGGTACGGTGTGGAGGGAGCTTCACTCTGTAACTGATCCGGAGAATGATGGTACGGTGTGGAGGGAGCTTCACTCTGTAACTGATCCGGGGAATGATGGTACGGTGTGGAGGGAGCTTCACTCTGTAACTGATCCGGAGAATGATGGTACGGTGTGGAGGGAGCTTCACTCTGTAACTGATCCGGAGAATGATGGTACGGTGTGGAGGGAGCTTCACTCTGTAACTGATCCGGAGAATGATGGTACGGTGTGGAGGGAGCTTCACTCTGTAACTGATCCGGAGAATGATGGTACGGTGTGGAGGGAGCTTCACTCTGTAACTGATCCGGAGAATGATGGTACGGTGTGGAGGGAGCTTCACTCTGTAACTGATCCGGAGAATGATGGTACGGTGTGGAGGGAGCTTCACTCTGTAACTGATCCGGAGAATGATGGTACGGTGTGGAGGGAGCTTCACTCTGTAACTGATCCGGAGAATGATGGTACGGTGTGGAGGGAGCTTCACTCTGTAACTGATCCGGAGAATGATGGTACGGTGTGGAGGGAGCTTCACTCTGTAACTGATCCGGAGAATGATGGTACGGTGTGGAGGGAGCTTCACTCTGTAACTGATCCGGAGAATGATGGTACGGTGTGGAGGGAGCTTCACTCTGTAACTGATCTGGAGAATGATGGTACGGTGTGGAGGGAGCTTCACTCTGTAACTGATCCGGGGAATGATGGTACGGTGTGGAGGGAGCTTCACTCTGTAACTGATCCGGGGAATGATGGTACGGTGTGGAGGGAGCTTCACTCTGTAACTGATCTGGAGAATGATGGTACGGTGTGGAGGGAGCTTCACTCTGTAACTGATCCGGGGAATGATGGTACGGTGTGGAGGGAGCTTCACTCTGTAACTGATCCGGGGAATGATGGTACGGTGTGGAGGGAGCTTCACTCTGTAACTGATCCGGAGAATGATGGTACGGTGTGGAGGGAGCTTCACTCTGTAACTGATCCGGGGAATGATGGTACGGTGTGGAGGGAGCTTCACTCTGTAACTGATCCGGGGAATGATGGTACGGTGTGGAGGGAGCTTCACTCTGTAAATGATCCGGAGAATGATGGTACGGTGTGGAGGGAGCTTCACTCTGTAACTGATCCGGAGAATGATGGTACGGTGTGGAGGGAGCTTCACTCTGTAACTGATCCGGAGAATGATGGTACGGTGTGGAGGGAGCTTCACTCTGTAACTGATCCGGGGAATGATGGTACGGTGTGGAGGGAGCTTCACTCTGTAACTGATCCGGAGAATGATGGTACGGTGTGGAGGGAGCTTCACTCTGTAACTGATCCGGAGAATGATGGTACGGTGTGGAGGGAGCTTCACTCTGTAACTGATCCGGAGAATGATGGTACGGTGTGGAGGGAGCTTCACTCTGTAACTGATCCGGAGAATGATGGTACGGTGTGGAGGGAGCTTCACTCTGTAACTGATCCGGAGAATGATGGTACGGTGTGGAGGGAGCTTCACTCTGTAACTGATCCGGAGAATGATGGTACGGTGTGGAGGGAGCTTCACTCTGTAACTGATCCGGAGAATGATGGTACGGTGTGGAGGGAGCTTCACTCTGTAACTGATCCGGAGAATGATGGTACGGTGTGGAGGGAGCTTCACTCTGTAACTGATCCGGAGAATGATGGTACGGTGTGGAGGGAGCTTCACTCTGTAACTGATCCGGAGAATGATGGTACGGTGTGGAGGGAGCTTCACTCTGTAACTGATCCGGAGAATGATGGTACGGTGTGGAGGGAGCTTCACTCTGTAACTGATCTGGAGAATGATGGTACGGTGTGGAGGGAGCTTCACTCTGTAACTGATCCGGGGAATGATGGTACGGTGTGGAGGGAGCTTCACTCTGTAACTGATCCGGGGAATGATGGTACGGTGTGGAGGGAGCTTCACTCTGTAACTGATCTGGAGAATGATGGTACGGTGTGGAGGGAGCTTCACTCTGTAACTGATCCGGGGAATGATGGTACGGTGTGGAGGGAGCTTCACTCTGTAACTGATCCGGGGAATGATGGTACGGTGTGGAGGGAGCTTCACTCTGTAACTGATCCGGAGAATGATGGTACGGTGTGGAGGGAGCTTACGTGTGGATATGGCACAATATTGGGAGGCCGAATGGCCTGTTCCTGTGTTGTGCTGTCCGATGTTCTTTGGTGGTGACCCCCAGGGTAACCCAGATTCCCAGCCTCGCGCCTGCCGGGCCTCAGAAGCACAGATAGCCTGCGGCACGATACGGGCCATTCGGCCCACAATGCTGTGCCGAATATGTCCTTACTTTATAGATTGTCTGGGGTTACCATCGCCCTCTGATTCTCTAAGCTCCATGTACCTATCCAGGAGTCCCTTAAAAGGCCATCTTTGTCACTGCTTCGGCGTGCCGGGCCCGGGATAGATCTTCGGAACTTGGAAACTACTCACTGGTGATCGATCGATGGATCAGCATCGATCACCATGCAGCCCATCGAGTGCCGGATCCCACTCAACCCCACGACCCTGCCTTCTCGCCACATCCTTTGATGCCGTGACCGATCAGGAAGCGGTCAACACCCGTTGTAAATATACCCACGGATTTGGCTAGCTCCACAGTCTGCGGCAGAGCATTTCGCAGATCTGCTTCCATACTTCTTGCCTCTGCTCCCCTTCTTGAAGCGAGATAGGCAGATTAGGGATTAGGGCAGATGCCGACAGCGTGAGGAATTGTCTGGTCTTGCACCTCGGTAGACGGATGAAAGGCCCAAACTGATTTCCAGGCGCCCCGCCCCGTCCGGTAAAATACACGGCGCAGCAGCGCCCTCTGCTGGCCACGGCCGGGACTGCCGTCCGTGTTCACACGCTCCCTCTGTCAGAATCAGATTCAGGTTTATTATCACCGGCATGTTAACTTAGCAGCAGCAGTTCAATATAGAATTAAAAATTAATAATTATAATAGCAATAATAATCAATTCAATTACAGTATAATGTTAACTTAGCAGCAGCAGTTCAATATAGAAGAAAAATTAATAATAATAAATAATTAATTCAATTACAGTACACATATGTCGAATAGATTAAAATCCTGCAAAAAAAAAACAGAAATACGATATGTATTTTTAAAAACTGAGGCAGTGTCCAAGGGCTCAATGTCCATTTGGGAATCTGATGGCGGAGGGGAAGAAACTGTTGCTGAATCGCTGAGTGTGTGCCTTCAGGCTTATTTATCTCCTCCCTGATAGTAACAGTAAGAATAAGGCATGCCCTGGGTGCTGGAGGGTACTTAATAATGGACGCTCCCATAGTGGGGGAGTTCAGGACCAGAGGACATAGATAGAGTGGATATGGAGAGGATGTTTCCTATAGTGGGGGAGTCTAGGACCAGAGGACACAGATAGAGTGGATGTGGAGAGGATGTTTCCTGTAGTGGGGGAGTCTAGGACCAGAGGACACAGATAGAGTGGATATGGAGAGGATGTTTCCTGTAGTGGGGGAGTATGGACCAGAGGACACAGATAGAGTGAATGTGGAGAGGATGTTTCTTGTAGTGGTGGAGTCTAGGACCAGTGGACACAGATAGAGTGGATATGGAGAGGATGTTTCCTGTAGTGGGGGAGTCTAGGACCAGAGGACACAGATAGAGTGGATGTGTAGAGGATGTTTCCTACAGTGGGGGAGTCTATGACCAGAGGACACAGATAGAGTCGATGTGGAGAGGATGTTTCCTGTAGTGGGGGAGTCTAGGACGAGAGGACACAGATAGAGTGGATGTGGAGAGGATGTTTCCTACAGTGGAAAGTACTCTGTTCATGACAAGTTCTTTAACAGTGTCGCTGAGCAGAGGGATCTTGCGATCCAAGTTCACAGCTCCATGAAAGCGGCCATGTAGTTCGATAAGGCAGCCAGGGGACGCTCGCTTTTGTTAGTCGAGGCTTTGAGTTCAAGAGTCAGCGGGTGATGTTGCAACTTTATCAAACTCTGGAGAATTGTGGGCAATTCTGGCCGTCCCAGTACGGGAAGGATGTCGAGGCTTTGGAGAGGGGGCAGAAGAGATTCACCAGGACGCTGCCTGGTTTAGAGGGCATGTGCTGTCACAAGTGGGTGGATAAACGTGGGTTCCTTACGCCGGAGGCCGAGGGGGAGATCCGAGAGCAGTTTAGAGGATTAGGAGAGGCATAGAAAGAGTGGACAGGGTGGTATCTGTATCCCAGGGTTGAGATGTCTAGTACCGGAGGGCAGCCACTGAAAGTGTCGGGGGTGCGGATGTGAGGGGTAAGTTTTTTTTTTATTCGGAGAGTGGTGGATGCCTGATCTGCCGGTAGAGGCAAATACATTAGGGGCTTTTAAGAGACGTTTGGGGAGGCACGTGGAGATGAGGAAGGTGGAGGTTTTGGTGTCGTTTTTGATCTGAGTTTCAGCATGGACGGTACGACATTGTGGGCCCAATGGCCTGTTCTTGATCTACGTTCTATGGTCTATGACACGGGGAGGGGAGTACAAGATGGACTGAGGGAGGGTTTAACGGACAGTACAACGGTTAAAGACCCTCTTCTCCCTTCCTCCCCTCCCCCCTCAGCCTCTCTCCATGATGCCGATCCCGGCGAAGGCGGACACAACGTTCCTGGTGACGGAGCCGCTGTGCCAGATCCCGGGATTCCCGCCGTCCTACGCCAGCGCGCAGCTCCCGCCGGGGACCTACGTGATCCCCGGCCAAGAGGAGGAGGCGGCCGAGGCCGAGAGGGAGGCGACCAGGAGGAGACTGAGAAACGTGGCGGTGGGTGGCCGAGGGATCCGCCGCGGGGCCGTGCCGATATCGGGAGTTGGGGGGTGCGTCTAGGGAAGGGACACTCCCTACCGATCACTGTCTGTGTCCTACCCTCATACGCAGAGGTACCTCCGTCCCTTGCCACTCCCAACCGTTCACTGTCCGTGTCCGACCCTCGATCGCCAAGGTCCCCCCGTCCCTCGACACTCCCGACAGTTCACGGTGTATGTCCCACCCTCGTACGCCGAGGTCCCCCCATCCCTCGACACTCCACACAGTTCACGGTGTGTGTCCCACCCTCGTACCCCGAGGTCCCCCCGTCCCCTCGACACTCCCCACCGTTCACGGTGCGTGTCCCAACCTCGTACACCGAGGTCTCCCCGTCCCTCGACACTCCCCACCGTTCACGGTGCGTGTCCGACCCTCGTACGCCGAGGTCCCCCTATACCGAATATATGGAAAATGGATGAATATGGGCAATTTGTGGACATAAGTTGTGTTATCCATTTGAAAACTATGTTAGTTTATTCGGCACTACTTTGTAGCTGAACGACCTGTTTACTGCCTGAGCTCTTTGTTGCTATCCGTCCCCCGCTCTGACCCCCTCACACCCGCACCCTGCCCCCTCTAACTCCCTGTCTCTCTCTGCCCCTTCACATTCCCCATCCCTGCACCTCCCTGCCCTCCCTTCCATCTTCTCCCTCTCACCCACATCCACCTCTTTCCCGTTTCACATCTCTCTCTCCACACCTCACTACCGCTCTCCCCCGCCCCTCACACTCCTCTCCCCCTCCCCCATATCCGCCCGCTTCTCCTTCCGCCACTCCCTTCCCCGTCCAGCTCCCTCCTCCTATCTCCCCCCTCCCCTTCAAACCCCCGCCACTCCTCTCTCCTCCCATCCCTCCCCTTCCTCTCACCCCCCCTCTCTTTCAGTACAGGAGCAGGGAGGTTCTACTGCAGTTGTACAAGGCCTTGGTGAGACCGCACCTGGAATATTTTGAGCAGTTTTGGTCCCCTAATATTGAGGAAAGACATTCTTGCCATAGAGGGAGTACAGAGAAGGTTCACCAGATTGATTCCTGGGGTGGCAGGACTTTCATATGAAGAAAGACTGGATCGACTAGGCTTATACTCGCTGGAATTTAGAAGATTGAGGGAGGATCTTATTGAAACGTATAAAATTCTGAAGGGATCGGACAGGCTAGATGCAGGAAGATTGTTTCCGATGTTGGGGGAGTCCAGAACGAGGGGTCACAGTTTAAGGATAAAGGGGAAGTCTTTTAGGACCGAGATGAGGAAAAACTTCTTCACACAGAGAGTGGTGAATCTGTGGAATTCTCTGCCACAGGAAACAGTTGAGGCCGGTTGATTGGCGATATTTAAGAGGGAGTTAGATATGGCCCTTGTGGCTAAAGGGATCAGGGGGTATGGAGAGAAAGCAGGTACGGGGTTCTGAGTTGGATGATCAGCCATGATCGTACTGAATGGCGGTGCAGGCTCGAAGGGCCGAATGGCCTACTCCTGCACCTATTTTCTATGTTTTTATGTTTCCCCCGCAGTTCGGGCAAATGGCCTCGGGGATCTCCAGCGCTCTGCTGGGTCTGCTGATCCCGTTCATCGCCCGCTGGCAGCTGGGTTACGCCATGCTGGTCGGCACTCCCTGGGGAACGGGCGTCATTGTGAGTGCGGGCTGGGCCGGGTCAGCGAGGAGGGAGGCGGCCACGAGGGAAAGGGGCGGAGGGGGAGGAGACGGACGGGCGATGGAGAGGGAAAGGAGGGTGAGAGGGGCGGAGAGGAGGGCGGGAGGAGGGAGTTACACCTGCTCAGAATTGATCGCCTGACGCGGTTTATTCAGTCCACAGTGGCCGGGATGTTAATCAAGGCTGTTCACAAGTCTCCAAACAAATCCACGGTGAGTTTGCAGTTCCCTGCGTCCGTATCCTTCCCCCCCTCCCTCTCTCCCCTCTCCCTCTCTTCCTCTACTTCGCCATTCTCTCTCTCCCCTTCAGCCTTCTCTC
>NW_026779827.1:0-32500 GCF_030144855.1 Hypanus sabinus
TTGGAGTATTTAGGAGACTCAAATCGGTTGGTGAGGAAAGATTGAGTCAGTGGGAGTATTGTGGGGACTGACACCGGTCGGTGAGGAGAGATTGAGTCAGTGGGAGTATTTTGGGGACTGACACCGGTCAGTGAGGAGAGATTGAGTCAGTGGGAGTATTTTGGGACTGAGACAGGACACAGTCTGCTGGAGTTGTGTTTTCCCTTTTGAAAATGTTCATCCCTCCTTCACAGGGAAATGGCGTCTAACGTCGTGTACAAGGTGAACGCTGGGAAGCTCGAATGCGGTGAATGTAAATCTCGTTGGCCTTGGGATTGTAAAAATGTTCAGCACTGTTTCATCTGTGAGAAGTCTGCACCTTTGTTCCGGGATATTCCTGAAAAGATCCGGGATCTTTGTCAAAAGCCCGTGGAGCCGACATAAATGAAGTGACATTATTCTCTAACCACAATTCCAGCTCACTCTCCGACTGTGACAAGCGAATCGGTTTGCCCCTTGCCCCTACCCTGTACTCCTTTCTCTACCTATGGCATTCTTTTTCACCATCTCGCTCTCTCTTTACACTCCTACCTCTAATCTCTCTCTCTCCCTCTTTTCTTCCCATCCATCTCCCCATATTTCATCCCCATTTTCCTTCCCGTCACTTTCCTGCCTCCCGCTCCCAGCATCAAAGGACTGTATCGCATATCCGTAACTTATCCGCCCTGAGCTTTGTATCTTTGTATGATCAATACGTGACAAGTATGTAAAATTAATGTAAGGTGCAAAAAGATAAAACAAAAATCCCGCAAAAATGTCGAGGCATTCATTCAAATGTGTGATGCGTAGGTGAAGAAGGTGTTCCAGGATCTTTGAGCTTCCAGTCTTCTGTGTCTCTTTCCCGATGGTAGTAATGAGCAGGGAGCTTGTCCCCGGGGTGAGGGGCCTCGCTGAGGGATGCCGCCTTGTCGAGGCATCGCATCTTGACGATGTCCTCGATGCTGGGGAGGGTTGTGCCCGTGATGGAGCTGTTTGATTCTACACCACTCGCACGCCTCTTGTGACCTTGTGCGTTGCAGCCTCCACACCAGGCGGCGATGCAACAAGTCGGAATGCTCTCAGCGATCACTTTCTCGTCTTCAATGAAAGAGCAAATCCTCTCCAACTTCAAAAGCCGTAATTCCTTCTGTAACGGGAGATCTATGGTGGTGATGGGAAGTGTAGAGTATGGTCTGGAATACACTGAAACCCAGACTCGAAATAAACAGGACGACAGTAAAGACATCTAAAGTTTATATCACAAAGGATAGTTCTCGAAATGGATTTCCTACGGTTGAGCACTAAGTGCTCAGCTCGGTGACGTCAACGACGGTCTTTCCATGAAGCAATGTGGACGAGCAATAATGAGTCTTAAAGGCTCTCCACACTTTTGGAAGCCTGGCGCTATTCAGTCGGGACATGACACATTCTCCGTGTTTGCTTGAATGTGTTGCATGAATGTGTTATGCATTCTTCGTATAAAGAGGCGACCAGAATTAAAGAAAAAAATTCCAGGTGTGTCCTAACGTCATGGCTCTTGTCCCCTGTCTTGTGAAGGCCCACAAAAGTCAGACCACGATATACAGGAGCAGAAACAGGCCATCGTGTCTGCTGCGTCAATTCATCATGTCTGAATCAGGTCCATCACCCCCCATCCCCAATCTCCTGCCTTTTCACCGTATTCCGTCCTGCCCTGAGTAATCAAGAATCTATCAACCTCCGACTTCAATACACACACCGTCGGATTCCACAGCCGCCTGCGTAACTCATTTCACAGATTTACCATACTCTGGCTGAACACATTCCTCCCAGTATCAGTTCTAAAAGGTCGCATCTTCATTGCGATGTGGGTCCACCGGTCTCGCCATGGGGAATCTTCTCTCCACATCAACTTTATCGAAGCCTTTGAACATTCGATCGATTTCAACAACAACCCTCTTCCCATAGCCCCCTCATTCTTCAAACGCTCCAAATCTGATAAGTGTTTCGATCCCGGAATCATTCCCGTGTCCTTCCTTTCAACCCTTCTCAATGCCAAGCTCATCTAGCCGGTGTAGATAATGGACCGGGAACCGCCCAGAGTATTTCCAAGTGAGGCCTCACCAGTGCATTCCAAGACGCAATGTTGACGAGCGATAATTGTCAGTCTGACACTTATAGGGAAAGTGTCAGCTCTCACACTCCGGGGAATGGGCGTGCCGGCTTCTGGAAGCCTGGCGCTGTTCAGTCGGGAACATGACACCTTTCTCCGTGTTTGCATGAATGTGTTGGTCCCTCCAGGACAGATCCACTGAGATGCTGACACCCGGCAACACGGGAACCTAAAATCAGACCATGAGATAGAGGAGCAGAATTAGGCCATCGAGTCTGCTGCGCCATTTCATCATGTCTGACCCAGGTCCCCCTCGGCCCCAGTCTCCTGCCTTTCCACCGCATCCCTTCATGGTCTGAGTAATCAACAACCTGTTCAACTCTGACTTCAATATATCTAAAGTCAGACTCCACAGCCGCCTGTGGAACCCATTCCACAGACTTACCACACTGTGAGGAAATACATCCCTCCTGTGATGGGATCTTAAGTTTCATTCCCTTTGTTCATTCATTGTTCATTAAGTTTCATTCCTTTTAAGGAGAGAGAGAGTGAGAGAGAGCGAGAGAGAGAGAGAGAGAGAGAAAAGAGAGAGAGAGAGAGAGAGAGAGAGTGAGAGAGAGAGAGAGAGAGAGAGAGAGAGAGAGAGAGAGAGAGAGAGAGAGAGAGAGAGAGAGAGAGAGAGAGAGAGAGAGAGAGAGAGAGAGAGAGACGAAATACAGTTTTAGGAAAAGCAGATGTCTTCAACTGCTGCCCGAATTGCTATGGAGAGAGAGGAGGAGTTACATGAAGGACAGCTGATGTTCAGCCTGTGTAATGTCGATTGTCTTTCTGGCAGACAAACAGAAGAGACTCACAGAGACTGGTGACGAAGGAGTCACTGGATGAACTCTTCGAGTGCACACGAGGGTGGTTTGAGGATCGATCAAGTGAGATTGATCAGAGGCCGTCACAGTGAGTGCAAGGGTCACGCTGTGCAAACTACCGGTGTGTTTAACCCTGGCCTGGGTGAGTAGATTTTCCACTGAAGTAGGTACCCTTAGGGGAGTCACATTTGACTAACTTGAAGAATTCACAGGAGAAGGGCAAGACCGACGACCCCTGTTTATTCAGATTACAAATACCTCTCTCTCACCTCAGTTCTGTGGATTGAACTGAACTTTCTCACAGACCATCGTCAAAATGTAACTCTTCCCACACGAAATCGAATGAGTTTGGGAAGAATAACTTCGAACAGTTCACAAGATAAAGTTCAGCATAAAGTTACAAGAATACCGATGAAAATTTCAGGGAGCATTGGTTCTGAAATTATCTCTGAATGAAACAACCTTCAGATATCTAACAAGTCCAAATCACTGAATCTGTTCGCATCCTCAGAGTAGTGTGTGAGGACATATTTGCCAAAACCAGTAAACATTCACATTGTCGGACACATCACTAAATCTGTTCACATCCCCAGACTGTTGTGCGAGGGTATATTTGCCGACACCGCCCTAAATCTGCGTAATCCCAGAAATCAGTCCTCTCTCCATACACACTGATTCTCCATCATGCATTATAAATTATCTCAGAGGGAAACATTTCAAATCGATCAGAAATGACTGCTTCGACGTTAAAATCAGCACGAATCTCAAAATGCAGCTGCAATTCCAGATCATTTGACACACACAGACCTGTTCACCTCCATATTAGACAACAGACGCCTAAATCTGCGCACATTCCCAAGTCCGAATTCAACCATAAATCTGTGCGCATGACCGAGTAAGAGCTCGACCTAAATCCACATGCACCCCAATTCTGACGACAAACCCACATGCACGCTGGATTATCCGAAATCACGAGTCCGGTCAAACAGTTCACAAAATTGCTTCGCATTCCAAAATCTAAAACAAACTTCCGAATTCTATTAGTAAAGTATATGTAAGTGAAACAACATTGTAATTCGTCAAGCCCCCCCCCCCAGTACACCGACACACCCAAATCCGTGTGTACCTAAACTCGCTGCGCACATGTCAAAATCTCTGAGAACCCCAAATTCCGAGTCCGCCCCTATATGTACAATTGTTTATCCTTTTCAGAGAAACATCTCAAACATTTCACAAGATAGCTAAATCCACTTTTAAAAAATAGCAAGAACAAGGCTCAACGTTAAAGTGCATTATTTATCCGAGTATCTGTAAAATAAGCAATTTGAATTTTGGCATTATACCCAATTCCACCGACAACCAAAATCCACGTGCACTCCCAAATCCGTATGCACACCCAAATGGGTGCGCACTCCGAACCTGTCAACACCTCCCACTTACAGATTAGGTTATCCGAGAGGAGAAATCATTTCAAATAATTCAGAAAGTAGCAACTTCCAACTTAAAAATCGTAGCAAGAGCAGCGTAGAAAACTGGAAGTGTATTTATTAATAAAGTATCTATCAATTAAACAACCGTGAGATTTGTCAGGTCCCCAAATCCGGGAGCATCGAAGACCGTGTACCTCACCAAACCTGCTGATACTCACGTGTACACATTTGATTTTCCCAAAGGAAGGATCGCTTTAGAGTGACAGCGTTCACCTTAAAAAAATCGCGAGGACCAAATCCATACTGACGTCCTGTGCACCCATACTGGTTTGTGCAATTTAGTGCAATTAGAAAGCACCATCAAAATCCAAATCCACACACCACTGTGCACAAGTACTCGGCGAAACTCACCTAAAATGACCTAATCTGCATGAAACCCCAAATCCGGTGATTTCAGTAAATCTGTTCGCATCGCAAATCGGTTGCCACCCATTTATGCCGAAGCACCCTTAAATCTGCGCAAACCCAAATTCGGTGCGCACCCCAAACCCTCTAATACCCGAGAGGCATAAGGGATTATCAATGACCGTCTCGTGGTTAGCAAGCCATGTGTGCGCCAAAGTCCTTTTGCAGATCGGCGACACACCGATCAACCGAAATCCGTGTGCAGCCCCGTATTCAAGACTACACTAAAATCCGGATCAGTAATCCTGCAGCCCCACATCTGCGCACATCCTCAAGTACCACAGGCATATTAGAAGACCCAGACGGATAATCATTGTTAACAGAAAATGGCTGTCTGTTAAAAACCACCACGTCACCAAATCGATATTCACTCACAAAAACGTGGAGATTCTACCCTAAATTTGCTATCCCTAAAAGGTGCGCACCCTTACATCAGAGCACTCCCCTAAATCAGTTTGCAACTCTTTATTAGAGAACACTTCTAAATCCAAGCACAACCCCAGATCCACATGAACCACAAGACCGTGTGCAACCCATATTCATCGACAAGAAATAAAATTGCGCAATCGTAAGTTCAGTGCACACCCTAAACCCGCGGACTCCGCCATTGGTACATCAGATTTTCCCGGAGAAACAATCAATAAAATACAATGGAAAAAGTGGCAGCCTCGGTATTAATAAACCGGACGCAATTTTTGATCCGTCAACTCAGCAAATCTATCTGTGTCCCACGACTGAAAAAGGCAACCCAAATCAGCGAACATCACCATGTTCATGTGCATCGTCAAATTGGTGCGCGTCACAAGATCCATGTGCATCGTCAAATTGGTGCACATCACCAAATCCATGTGCATCGTCAAATTGGTGCTCATCACCAGATCCATGTGCATCGTCAAAATGGTGCTCATCACCAAATCCATGTGCATCGTCAAATTGGTGCGCATCACCAGATCCATGTGCATCGTCAAATTGGTGCGCATCACCAAATCCATGTGCATCGTCAAATTGGTGCTCATCACCAGATCCATGTGCATCGTCAAAATGGTGCTCATCACCAGATCCATGTGCATCGTCAAAATGGTGCGCGTCACAAGATCCATGTGCATCGTCAAATGGGTGCACATCACCAAATCCATGTGCATCGTCAAATTGGTGCGCGTCACAAGATCCATGTGCATCGTCAAATGGGTGCACATCACCAAATCCATGTGCATCGTCAAAATGGTGCGCATCACCAAATCTATGTGCATCGTCAAATTGGTGCGCATCACCAAATCCATGTGCATCGTCAAATTGGTGCGCATCACCAGATCCATGTGCATCGTCAAAATGGTGCGCGTCACAAGATCCATGTGCATCGTCAAATGGGTGCACATCACCAAATCCATGTGCATCGTCAAAATGGTGCGCATCACCAGATCCATGTGCATCGTCAAATTGGTGCGCATCACCAAATCCATGTGCATCGTCAAATTGGTGCGCGTCACAAGATCCATGTGCATCGTCAAATTGGTGCGCATCACCAAATCCACGTGCATCATCAAATTGGTGCGCATCACCGTGCGCAGCCCAAACACGCTGAAACCTTCACATTCATTTGTGGGGCTCGTTGTACACAGATTTTGTCTGTTTTTTTTTCTTTTGAGATAATCTAATTAGTGCGGTTTTGAAGTTGTGGGGATTTCTCACGTATTTGCGGTGCCTGCGGTTTGAAAGTGTGCCGAATCTCAAAGTTGTTTCATTTCGATCACGTGAATAATGAATTTAATTTGAAATTTGACGTGAATTATTCTAAATGATACTTCCTCTGGGATAATCTAATGTGCAAGTGGTTTTCTCCGCGGGTATGATATTCAAATGAATTTTAGGGTGCGTTCCTAGTTGATGGAGCCCGTATTTGAGGTGTACATGGATTTGGGACAGTGTACATGTAATCACGGATTTGGGGTGAGATAAAGATTTAGGCTTGTTGGCGCATTTGAAGTTGCACATTAACTTTGGGCTGTGTGCGGATTTTAATGTCGAGGAATGAATTCTTGAAAGGATTCTAAACTTCATGTCAGGATGTCAGCGGTTTTGGTGTGCGCACTGAATTGGGTCGTGCAGATATTGGGCATTTTCGGAGAATAAGGGGTGCACACTGCTATGGTGTGAACTTGGATTTGGGAATACGCACGGATTTAAAATTGAATCCACAAATATATGTGGTGAGCGCTGAATTTGGGTGTGAGTAGATTTAGGGTTTGGGGGCAAATACGCACAAGGATTTGGCGATACGCGCCAATTTAGGGGTCTGTAGTCAATTACGGAGACGTAATTAGATGTTGTGCTGTTCGCATATTCCGGGGGCTGTTTGTTTACCAATCAACAGTTAAAATCATATTTTCGGGTGGTGCGAATTTTATGGAATAGCCATATTCTGAACTGTTGGACATGAATTCTGCTTTGGAATTGTCTATTATCTATGTGGTGTGTCAGTGTGTTTGGATTGCGCACTGATTTGGTGATGTGCACGTGTTTTGTGGATTCACGGCGGGCTGTTTTGATTTATCGAAGCAAAGCCTCTGCTAAAGTAAATTCCGATATTCGGAGCGCTGGGCAACTTTACAGACTATTGGTCTAATTCTTAATCAATACTGCAACATTTTAAAACTTACTTTTAAAGGTACTGCGCCGCGCTTTTAGAAATTAGTGCAATTTAAGAGAAGTCGAAAAAAACAACCGCCGGTGAGATTTCAGGAAGAAACTTAGACATCACTCGAAATTTAGTCTCAAATATGGCCGTGCAAACGTATTTGGGGATACACATTGATCTGGGTGTGTTGGCGGATCAAGATTTGTACACGAATGTTTTGAGTGCGGATTGTTGATGTCGAGGCTGCCATTTTCTCAACTGTTTCGAACTGCTCGGAAAAATCTCATGGGCATCTCAAACCCATGTGTACCCCAGATACGCACACATCCTCAAGAAAGAGCGTACCCAAAATCCACGTGTGCATCAAACCCGCTGGGAACCTCAAATCCGCAGACACCAAAACTCTGTGAGATCTCAGAATTTCGAAAGCATCCATATAAATCTGCGCAATCCCCAGACTCCTGCGCCTGAGTATCGACCTGGGCAGTTGGTGTGGCTTTCATCCAAAGACATCCCTCTCAAAAACGAGCCTAAGAAACTCGCCCCTCGCTTACTGGAACCATTAGATATATATATGAAAGAAAAGAAAAAGTAAAAGGCGCCAACATCAAAGTTCAGTCAGTTTCGTGCACATCGTTCGGCCCCTCGTCACTTTTCTCCGACCTCCACGTCCTGGGACCACCCCGCTGTTCAACCAAGCAGTGCAGCGCACGTCCGCCTTCCTCGGCGTCCCCTTCCCTCCTCTCCTGAAAACCCGGGACACTCCTCCCCCAAGCTCCCAGCCTCATTGGTTAGCAATGAACAAATGAATAACAAATGAATACAATCCCCACGGCAGGAAGTCTAAAGCTAAACAACTGCGAGAGAAACGCTTATCAGACAAAGAAGCATTCGCACTCTTAACCAACCAAAGAAGCCCTTTTGAGTAACATACAGAGGACATTGTACGGAAGTACTGTATAGCCGCTGTCTTGTCTTCATTATAACCGCATCGATATGCTGGCACAAGGTTATGTCCGCAGAGATCTTAACACCCATGAACTGGAAACTGCTTCTTCTCTGCACTTTTGATTCCCCCCCGTCCCCCCGATGAGGATCGGTATCTCCATCCTTCCTGAAGTCCACAATAATCTGTTTTCCTCTCTCTGACGTTCAGTGCAAGGTTGTTGCTGTGACACCACACATTGGCGTATCTCGCCCCTGTTCGCTCTCTCGTCTCCATCTGAGATTCGACCAGCAATACTTGCAATATCAGGAAATTTATAGGTGGTATTTGATGTGCACATTTGCTGATTCGATATGCACTTGAATGTAAGGACGATCGAGGGATATGGACATGGTAGGATGGAGGGATTATAGTTTGAGTGCCTTTGATTTACTTTTTGTCTGGTATGGCAATACATAGTGGGCCGAATGGCCTTTTCACGTGCTGTATATTTTTAGGTTCTATGTTCTATGATATCTGTAAAAGGCTTCTAAATTTTCTTTCCATATGTAAAAACACGCATTTGCAGCACTGGGCTCCAGTGGCGCAATCGGTTAGCGCGAGGTACTTACATGTCAGTACGCGGCGGAGAAATGGCGAGGCTGTGTTCGAGCCTCACCTGGAGCACTCGTGAGTTTTAATGCTGGCAGTGCCCGGGTGACTAGGCGTCTCTCAAGCTGAACATTCCACTGAAATGTTTCATTTGATTCAACACGCACTTCCCATTGTTGAAAGTGGTGAAAGAACGGACCCTACCCTTCCTGAAGGAATACTTCTGAAACCTCTCACTACAACTCACCTTGGTTCGTTGTGCTGTCGAGTAAACTCAATATTTACCTGTTTCGGTGAATTGTTTCAGACACAGGCGAAAAAAAAGAGACATTAATCGTAGCCTCAATGGCCACAATTGGTATCGAAATGCTGATCTCTCTCTCTGTCTTTCTCTCTCTCTCTCTCAACATGAATTTGTATTCTTTCTGTACCGAATTATAAAATTTTTCTCACATGTCCCGAATTCACCAAGCCTCTGTTAAAGAGACGACACCTTCCTCGATTCTACTGACGTCCTTCCGGCTGGAGCGTGACCTCAAAGCTGGTCGTCTTGACGCTCCTTTCCTGAAGGTTGTGGTTACCGATATAATTTGCCTTCACAATAGGTCGTTTAATTGTTCGTTAATGTCTTGCTCTGATTGCGAACCGACAGAACAGATTAGACGGTCTTCATTAATGAAACATCAGTGCGATGGTGTATCTGCTGTCAGTGCGGACTCGGTGTGACGATTGGCCATGATTCGTTCCCATACAGCTGGCATTATCTCACAAGTAACCCCGGCTCGTAACGCGTTCTGTTGTTTATAAATGTATCGGCAAATGGTTCACTCAATTGTTTCAATTAACTTGTAATCTGAGGTGAAGAGAACGGACGAGAGACAGGATGGGAAATCTTACAAGGCACTGTTAACATTCGCCGGCGAGCCGGAGCGCCAATGACAATAACTCACTGAAAGTAGCTGCATAGGATGATGGGTAGTGGTCACTACTAGTCGCGGCGCTGAGTTCTGGTGTGAAGTAGTTACTCTGCACTTTCATGGATCTCTAGTTTAATCGCACCTGAAGTGTTGCAATAAAACTATAGAGAAAAAAAAAAGTTCTGGAGGTTTTGGACGGTGGTATACAAGGATATTGCCCAGATAACGGGAAATCGGGCAGTCTTTGGATTTTCTCAGCGGCAGTTGTTGAACTGGGGTTGTGGGCTGGGGAGGCGCATAGCCGCCTGGGAGTTGTAGTCATTGTGGTGAACTACATATACCTGTCTGGACACGGCCCCCCTGCTGACTGCTTCTGTGGTAGTCATTTGCTGCTTGTGCTATCTTCCAGCCAATAAAAGCCTACCTTAGCTCACGTCTCCGAGAGTTATTGATGGTGCGTTTGCTCCTAGTTCGCTCCTCAACACTGTTCTTGATCCACAACAAACACCGCCCGAAGAGACTAACCGCGGGCTGGCGACCTACCGACTGCAGCAAATCGATCAACTCCAAAATGGCGAAGGAGCAGAAGTGGTTGGGCTGAGATTGGGGCAGATGTGCACGCGGCCTGTCGTTGCTCAGATCCACTTTTTCCCGCAGTTGTCAGCGGCCGAGGTGCCTGTCGCCAAATATGAATTCATACGACGGTCAGTTCATATGATCGTCAGTCAGTGAGAGTGATCTTGTACACAGTTAAACAAAACGATGATAGTTTCTTCTCTTCCCAGTGGGAGAAGAGCCCGTGAAATCAATGGACCTATGTCGGCATGACAGTTCTCTTATTAACGGTACTTTACAGCTGGATAAAATAAATTTCGTAATGTTTAGAACCGACCTGGCGAATTCTGTCGCTGAGTTGTCACATCAAACTGTGGAAATTGAAAGCATTTTGAAACCTGCAGAGGAGTATCTTGTTATATCCGATGCTATGTGGGAAGCTGTAAATGAAGCTCTGAAGCGTTTGGTGTCTGAATCCCAGTCGACATTATGGGATTAAAATACTGCAGAGGAATGCGATGTTCCATACTCTATAAAAATACATGATATCTGACTTGTGAAATCCTCCCGATGTGATATGTGTTCAGGAAACTCTCAACACGAAACACAATATTTATAATTACTCTGATACACGGAGATACTTAGTTTTAGTTCAGAACATATTGGCTGTCGTCAGCATGTTGGACGCTATGGGTGATGAAAGATTGGGAAGTGACATCTGTCTGTCTTTATAAGCCGTTGTTTAGATTTATATCAGGGACAAGAGGCAGATCGGGCGGACGTGATTTTATTTTTTTTGTTGTTGAACCAAATTGGGATGAGTTTAAAGCTTTACGTGATCAGCGTCTGTCAGGGCTGAATGTTGAGGTTGATGTCGATTTTAACAATAAAATGTAATGTCACATTATTCATCCAATAGTATTGAAAGTGATTCCTGTTAAAATGGAATTCATGGGAGAAAAGCTGCACCGTGGTGGACTGAAGAGTGCATAGGATAAATTAGGGAGGGAATTGAAGAGTTTAGGCAAGTTAAGAAGTATCATTTTCCCAGTGACCTTATCAACAATAAAAAGGCTACAGGCTGTGCTGAGGAAATTGTTGAAGATTGCGAAAAGCCGTTACTGGAGGACATATTGAGATTATTCTGGAAGGGATATTAAACTTAGGGAAGTTTGGCTAATCATTAAAGGAAATGTGTAGTACGGTCCGTAATGAACCTGATGTTTCAGTATTGATTGATGAGGGTAAAATGATTGCTACTCAAATGGAGACGGTTGGGTTATTGACTGTGTCATTTGCCGCGAATCATAAACAAGATAACTTAAGCGAAGAGGTTAAATGTGTAGGGATAAGGTTCTCAGTGAGTGCACTGGTGTGTTGGCAGTCAGGTGGAGCAATGATAGTATCAGTGATGTTGAGTTGTCTATGTGTGAATTAAGAGGGCTATTATTAATGCAGGTCGGACGTCTCCAGGAAAGGATGGTATATGTTAGTGTATGATTAGACATAAGAAAGCAAACAATCTTGAGCTAATATTAATATTTTTGATGAGGCAATCTTTCTTCCTCGTGAATAATGGAAAAAACTTTAATAGTAGGGAGATAAATTTGGCCTGATGAAATTTACAGGGACTGTTGGCTGGGGACTTGAAGTTCGAAACACGATGGGAAATTTCATTGAGGAATACAGTGTGAGGAGTGTTATACAGATAGGGCAAATTCAGACAATCCTTGTCCAGTGTGTTTGTGTAAGACCCGCGCTGGGGATAAATAATAAAGCTGTTTGCTAGCTGGCTTCTGACGTACACACACACACACACATACACACACACACACCACTACACGTTCCAATCTAATCTGCTCGGCGGCTGTCTGGAAACGACCTATTTTACCCCAATAATTTGTGTCGTGAATTGTTGCACGGCTTCGTCCTGAGGACGGTCTCGGCGAGTCTGTACAACTCCATTCTTGCTGCCTGACGTGCCAGCTGCTCCAGTAATTTGTGTGTGTGGCTCCCCTCCGGATCCTTTATTGGACCCATCAGATGCAGAGTTTCCAGAGGCGCGGTCAGTCACGGTTAAATCAGTGAAATCAGTTAAATCAGCCCCTTCACCGACTGGACTCGGGAGACCACAGATCATTGCTGTTCATGCCGCTCGGTGTTCTCGCCGCCGATTCCTCAGCTCGTCCTACATCCAAATTGAAAAAAAGGCAGGTCAGGGGTCACTGTAACCCGTGTCTGATTTCCATATTTTACAATCTCGAGCCCCGGATCTTCAGCTGAATCTCGATCCCGTGTTGCGTCCCCGAGAAAATGTTCTGGGTGATGTTCTTTTCCTTCTCTCTCTCTCTGTCAAGTGAATTTTCTGACAATCGTAATCCTTTCCCGGGGGAAGTGCGGCCTCTCCACCTGCACCACCCGCTACCTGGTTGCCATGGCAACGGCGGATCTACTGACTATTGACACCGAGGTCATATTGTTTCAATTGAATGTGTATTACTTCCCGGTGAATTTCCTGGACATCACCCCTGTGTGCAGTGTTATCCATGTACTGAGATTCACAGCCTCTGACTGCTCTGTCTGGTTCACCGTCGCTTTCACCTTTGATCGGTTTGTCATTATTTGCTGCACGAAGCTGAAAACGAAATATTGCACCGGGCAAACTGCGGCTGTGGTTCTAACAACAACCGGCGTACTGTTCTGTCTGAAAAACCTTCTGCGATATTTCACGTTGCAACACCTGATGATCATCGACAATATACCGTGGCTCTGTGTTGAATTGGAGAATTACTTCACTGACCCCGGGTGGGTTGGATACGACTGGTTTGATACATTTTTAACCCCATTCCTACCTTATGCTGGGATCCTGCTGCTCAACGCTCTGACAGTCAGGCACATTTTAGTGGCCAGTCGGGTCCGTAAGGGGCTGAAGGGTGAGAGCAAGAGGGAGAGTCGCAGTGACCCGGAGATGGAGAGCAGGAGGAGGTCTGTGGTTTTACTCTTCACCCTCTCCGGCAGCTTCATCCTCCTGTGGATGACGCACACGTTAAATGTCATATATTATCAGGTTTCAGGAAAAGGATTTGATTTCAATGATTCTGAATGGATCTTTCACTACGTCGGCGGTTTCCTGAGGGATCTCAGCAGCAGCACCAACACCATTATTTACATGGTCACACAGTCGAAATTCAGGGAGCACGTGATCAGTGCCGTGACGTATCCGGTCACCTGGGTGCTTCAGCTCATTAATGAATCCAGGTCCTGAGTACAATCCAGAGGCGGCCGAAGTGTCTCCATTCCGGGCTCCAGCATATCAATTTCACCCTCAGTTATAATTCCCGGCCGGGTTGCCTCATCGACTGACTTCTCCGTGACAATAGTGTGTGTGCGCGTGCGCGCGCGCGCGTGGGTGTGTGTGTGTGTGTGTGTGTGTGTGTGTGTGTGTGTGTGTGTGTGTGTGTGTGTGTGTGTGTGTGTGTGTGTTTGTGTGTGTGTGTAGGGGGGGGGGGGGGAAGGGAGTGTGGATAGGTTTTGGCGGAAAACCACTGTCTTGCCGATCCTGAACCCCCGTGGCCCCACCAGATTTCTGTCAAAGAACTATTCCGGAAAGCCGACCATCCATTGGTATGTGAATATGTCGATCTGTTCCCATTCACGTCCATCAATCTCAGTCCGACCTTGCCGCACTCTTCAGGTACTGTTTGTCTATTCGAATATCAATCAAACCAGGTTCGGCCTTCCCCTTGGATGAGTAGTTAACGACAAAGAGGTCAGGGCGGGATTTGAATAAGGAGCGGTGGACAGTCTAACCTAAATGCGCTTTCGTGCCACCAACTGGACTGTCATACGGTGCTGGAAATTTGTAAATAAAACCTTCGCTGCTTATTTTCTTTCCTGGTGAATGATAAATTAACCCAAAAACCCAATAGATTATAGTCAATGGAACAAAATGTTGTGAAATAAATTAAAATCCCTCCCACAAATTCGGAACGTTTTTAAATTAAAACTATTAACCTTAAAAATTGTATTGAATCGTGAATCTGATTTCTTTCTATCTGATATGCCTCACTCTAAAATAGTATGTGTGTAACTTTTTCATTATGACAAAATCTACACGACCCAGAATGATGTCTCCCAACATGACACAAGGAATAATTAAGCAATGTTTGGCCAAGTCTATGTCACGTCTATGTAATTCCTTCCCTTCTTGTTTAGCCTCCTTTTCACATCAACATAACACTTTTACGTATTCTGTAATACATTCAGTAAATTAGTATGATATGTTAACCATTTGTTAAGCGCCCTTGTTCCCATTATGCCAGAAGTCATGGAAAAAGCCCACAATTGTTAACCCCGCAATTCCTCAGCTTCTGATTTCTAAGTGGAAGGTCCATATCCAGAGTTGACTCTTAACTGTTTTTCAGCAAAATCGTCAACTCGCTCCTTCCGCCCAACGCCGCTGTGAGCTACGATCTTGCAGAAGATGACATGTAAATCAATACGTTGTATGTGGAATTACAATTAATGATTTTATAACAGTAAATCTGACCTCCAGCAGAAAGACCTGTTTTAAGACTCATCAAATCAGAATAGTAATCTGAACAAATTACAACTCCACATGTAAAAATATCACCCACCTACTGTCAGGCGAATATGTGGGAAACCAATACTGCTCTGTATACTGTTTCTGTATCATACCTGTAATTCAGGCACTAATAGCACACCGACAATGCTAATTAAAGTATCGTTTGACCCACATGTAAACAGTGGTTGATATACCATACTAGTTTTCCTTAATATGTTTATGAACTACTACACTCTCAGGCCAAAAGGAATCCTTAGAATTTATCAAACTGGTTAATCTAAACTCAATTAAACTCATGGGGATAAACAATGTAACGTTAGTGTTATGAATAATTTGTGGCATTTAAAATGCTAATATGCAGGAACTTGGAAGCACAGATCGGGAACAGACGTTCTCAGGGAAATGCACGGCAGAGATAGAGCAGGGGACAGAAGCACGGCGTTCTGCATTTGCATGTTCCATCGAGGCAGGGAATGAATGGAAGGTAAAAGAACCATGGTGTGCAAGAGATGTGAAGAATCTGGATTCGAAGACACGAAAACGCGACAGGTTCAAATAAAAAGCTGGATACTTACAGAGTTCCAGGTAATTACAAGCTTGCCAGGAAGGAACTGAAGAATAAAATTAGGAGAGTTTGGAAACTATGAAGGTCTTGGTGAGGTGGATTAAGGAAAACCACATGGTAAAGTATGTGAAGAGCAAGAAGTGGAGCCGTGTCAGAATAGGAACAGTGAGGGTCAGTAGTGGAAGCGTGTGCATGGAATCGGAGGAGGTAGCAGAGGTACTTAATGAGATTGAGACAAAGGGAGTGTTCAGGGTTTTGAAAGGTATTAAGTTAGATAATTCACCGAGACAGCCTCCTGTGGTGGGAAACGATGGAAGAGATTGCTGAGTCTCTGATAATGATCTTTGCATCATCACTTGGGTGGAAGTAAGTACTGGAAGAAGGGAAAGTCGCAAATGTTGTTTCTTGTTCAAGAAAGGGATTAGGGATAACCCATTAAATTATTGACTAGTGACGTGGGCAGGTTGTTGGAGAAGATCCTGGGAGTCAGGACTCGTGAGTCTTTGGTGTGGCATAATCAGATTAGCGGTAGTCAGCATGACTTTTTCAAGGACATGTCGTGCATTACAGACCTGATAGAATTATCAGACAATGAAACTACATTCATTGATGAAGTTAGGGCAATGGAGGTAGTATACGTGGATTTCAGTATGGCTTTTGATAATGTCCCCCACGCGAGGCTCATTCAGAAATTAAGGAGGCATGGGATCCAATGAGACGTGCCATGTTTACCTTGAATTAGCTTGCCCACAAAAGGCAAAGGGTGGTTATAGATGGTTTGTATTCTGCATGGGATATAGTGACCAGTGGTGATCCGCGGAGATCTGTTCTGGGATCTCTCCTTATTGTGATTTTTGTAAATGACCTGGAAGAGGAAGTAGAGGGGTGTGTTAGTACGTTTACTAATGACACAACAATTGGCAGTAAGTCCGGGGGCGGGGTGTGGGAGGATGTCAGGGTTAAGTTTATTTACACAGAGTTTGGTGGGTCCGTGCAATAGACTGCGGGCACAGTGATGGAGGCGGAATAATTAGGGACTTTTAAGGTTCTTTTCGACAGGTAAGTAGAATTTAGATAAAAAATGACGGCTATGAGGTATGGAATTTTAGGCAGATTCCAGAACAGGTTACATGGATGGTACAACATTGTGGGCCGAAGGGTCATTGATTTTCCGTAGATTTCTATGCGATATATTCTATGTTGGACACCCTTTTCATTATCCCACGATTGCATCGTTACAGCGGGGCCTGTGGCGACGGAGAGAAGAATTGGTGTTGCA
Source organism: Hypanus sabinus (assembly GCF_030144855.1). Taxonomy (NCBI): domain Eukaryota; kingdom Metazoa; phylum Chordata; class Chondrichthyes; order Myliobatiformes; family Dasyatidae; genus Hypanus; species Hypanus sabinus. The sequence continues at coordinate 16,942 of NW_026779827.1, forward strand.
TCGCCTCCAGTCCCCGCAACGAAAGCCGTGAATTCTTACTCCGGCTTTTAGGTGAATCAAGTCCTTCCAGAGGCGGCCGACCAGAGATGCTCACAGTTTTCCAGACGTGGTCTCAACAACATAGAATGGTACAGCAGGAAATCAGGCCCTGCTGCTCAATGTGCTTTTCTGAACCTATGGACATGCTCATTGTATGCCTTGTCAAATCAATCCTTTCAACCTGAGCTAGGTCTGCATAACTCCATTCTCCACACATTCATCTGGTATCTAATAACCTCTATCACATCTGCATCCTCCACCGCCACTTGCATTCATTCACTGTGCCCACCACGATGAGTATACAAATCAAAACTTGTAACAATCTCTTCTCCCTCCTGCCTTCTGGGTAAATGCTCCGAAGCATTCGGGCTCTCACGACTAGACTATGTAACAGTTTCTTCCCCCAAACTATCAGGCTCCTCAATGCCCAGAGCCTGGACTGACACCTTACTGCCCTATTGTCCTGTTTATTATTTATTGTAATGCCTGCACTGTTTTTTTGTTCACATTATGCAGTCCTGGGTAGGTGTGTAGTCTAGAGTAGCTTTCTCTGCGCTGTTTTTTTTTTACGTAGTTCAGTCTAGTTTTTGTGCTGTGTCTTGTAACACCATGGTCCTGAAAAACGCTGTCTCGTTTTTACTGTACACTGTACCATCAGTTATGGTCGAAATGACAATAAAGGTGACTTGACTTGACTTGACTTGAACGCACATCTTCTCTGAACATTCTGAGTCAGGTTTAACATCACTATCTGACTAAAGTGTGTCTTTACAGCAGCAGAGTCGGGAAAATATACAGAACATCCACGAAGTTACACACTGCAGAAACAGTGCAAGAACGAAATATTGAGTTACTGTTCTTCCTTTCTAATGAACTATATGCCCTCTGGCCTTTTAAAGGTCCTCCTCAGAGAAAGAAATGCCGACTGTCCACACTGCTTGTGCCCATGTTACCAAGGATGAACTGCTCTGATGGGCAGAAGGGTGCAGAGTTGCCCATGTCTCCCGCTTGGGAGAATCACAAACCGTTACTGTTACCACGCTGCTCATGAGAGAGAATGAGAGAGACACACAGATAAGAGGAAAACAAATTGAATCATCTGCTGCTGATAAGAGGGGGGAGACAAGCCATTGATTTACTGTTATGTCTTTTGGAGAGGGCTGTCTACTTGGTCCTATTCTGTTCATTAAAATTCCTCAGTGGACAGCCGGAGTGGGCTGGTTTGATGCACTGAGCCTTTCAAAACTGATTGACACCTGAGACCCCGTGAGTAGGAACAAAAGTGAGGTCTGGGGAGACACCCCTCAGACACACCAGGAGACACACTAGTGAGCACTGCTTAAATGTTGGAACCCACAAAAAAAGTGAGGGGCATAGGAGACCGAACGAAGAATCGGTCAATTTTAACAAACAGTGTTTATAGCGAGGTCGGTGGGGGCTTGGTTGTGTGTCCACCCTTGCCTAGGTGACGAGTACACCATTGAAGAACGGTCTAGCTAAAGGACAGAGGCCTGAATGGCCGCAACAACATATCGACGGATCAGAAAATAAAAGAAGCTTTGAATGACTGTGGCTCAACCTTTTGATCGCTCTCTCTCTCTCTCTCTCTCTCTCTCTCTCTCTCTCTCTCTCTCTCTCTCTCTCTCTCTCTCTCTCTCTCTCTCTCTCTCTCTCCATCTCTCTCTCGATCTTTCCCTCCAACGGTTACAACAAAAGAACCAACAACTACCTCAGGCTTCATGAACTGAACTGACATTTATACTTTCCCATGTTAATGAATTATCCCCTCGACGACGAATGAGCTTGATTGTTATTATACCCACACTTTTAGGTATAGTATTGCTAACGTGGATTATCTGTATGTTTGCATTGTTGATATTGATTTGTATATTTGACTAATAAACACTGTTTTGAAAATCGCAACAGACTCCAACGGATACTTGTATCTTTGCTGGTAAGACTCCCGGTGGTCGATAATCAGGAGTTCATACCTCTCTTATTCCTCAGTTCACCTCGAAAAACTCGCCTCAGCCTAAACTACATATACATTAGAACAACCAAAACAGTGGTAAACTGGAAGGGTGAGATAACAGACTTGCCCCTCCTGCTACAAAATCTTACAAATGGCTAAACCATCATGTTTCCAGTCGTTGGCCCCTACCCTGAGCTCATCTGCCTTTCGTTCAATACTTCCTACATTGAATCGGAGGCAGCTCAGAACATGAGTCTCAACGGGCTCAGCCTTGTTGCTTCCTGACTTTGTCTGAGGTCTTAACAACATCGTCCAACAATGATTCCACTATCTGTACAATCATTCTGGTTATCATCCCCCTGCAACTCGATCTTAAACAACACAACGACACTTTTTTTTAATGGCAAACCTTCCCGCTGGGATATTAGATTCACTCCGGTTCAGGTGTAAACTGACAGGTTGCCAGATGGCGGAGGAAATGAAGGAGCTTCACAACGAGGGGCGGTGTGGTGCGGCCTCCGGGCAGGGCTCTGTGCTGTCTCCCAGCGTTCGCTTGGCAAGCTCGGTTGTTGTAGTTTGTAGATTTCGGTGGTTTTTAATGCGCCTGGAACCAGAAACTGTTTATATATGTAAATGCACGCTTGTGCGGCCGTGTACATAAAGCGTTAAAGTCTTTCATATATGCTTCTAATCTTTCTATTTTATACATATTATATGTGCTGTGTGCCTCGTGTGACAGTTGGTATTTTGTTTAGTAGCTTGGCCCTGGCGGTAATGTGTGCTGAAATTGCAATTAAGCTTAAAATGAATTGAATTGAAATGAAATGAAACCGTCTCAACTATAGACGGCGCACCTTCCGAGGAAGAGATCCCAGTGATTCACATATCTGAACAGCTCGTTCCAATCCTAACATTTTAGCCACATTTTAGGCTGAATGTACTTTCTAATTTTGGGCACACCTGCACATACACAAGTTTGTGGATCTGGCTCCCTTACGATAACGCCAGCATTCCATCGAGGAATCTCGTTCTCGTCCACAGTAGTTTTTATTTCGACTCCCCCAACAAAGACAACCCTATCAATACAGCTCACCATATCTCAGTCTATTCATTTCTAAGACACAGAACCACAGTCAGTGCCAGACACCTGACCGGTGAGACTTTCCCCGGCTTGGTAATTTGCACCTATCTCCTCCCATCCAGAAGTATCCAGAGTGGTCTACCTGTTATTGAGCGGGTTGTCCACAATGGGTCTCTGCACTGACTCTGGCTTTTAACACCTTTTGCCTTCCTGGCTCTCACGCAGTTTCCTGTATCCTACACATCAGGTGCAAATACATCTCTGTATGTCTTCCCTATCACCCCCCCGGCTTTCCGAATGATCCCGAGTTCATCCAGTTTCAGATCCAACTCTGTAACACAGTGTGTTAGAAGGCGCATCTGGATGGCCTTCCTACAAGTGAAGTTGTCAGGAGCTCTTGAGGACTCCCTGCCTTCCCACATCTCGCAAAGGAGTATTCAACTGTCCGGCCAGACATTGCTACTGCTCTGACCTTGCGAATATAAAGAAAGAAACAATAATTAATCAGTAAACAAATCCACCAACAGTTCTGTGTCTTCTCTCACCCAAGCTTCCTCCTTGAAGAGTCAAAGATAGAAACCTTCTTATTTCCGCTCAAAACCAATTTCCCGCTGCTCTATCCCTCTATTCTGGCTCATCACTCACACACACACACACACACACACACACACACACACACACACACACACACACACACACACACACGCACACACACACACAGTGAAAATCTCTCCACACTATCCCATTCAACACGTCTAGGTTCAGACACAGACTGGATCTCCATCCACACCGTCTCATCATACACTTCCGGGGTCTGACACAGTGAAGCTCCCTCCACACTCACTTCCGGGGACAGGCACAGAGTGTCACTCCCTCCACACAGTCGCATCACACTCTCCTGAATTTAGACACTGGGTGACGCTTTCTCCGGACCGTCCTAGCGCACACAACCGGGTTCAGGCACAAATTGAAGCTCACTGCCCCGGGTCCCTTCAGAAACTACGATGTTCCGAAGGTTCCCTCTCACCAATCCCCAAAACTCTGCCGATCCTGAAGTCTTGAATTGTGTGCCGGCTCGTAGAATGTGTATGCGTTTCTGTTCCGGAAGTGTGCAGGGAACAGGATGGAATTGGAAGAAGGGTTGGTTTTGTCGGGAGCACGTATATGGTGGTGAGATAGCGGTCACTGGGATGAATTGTTATCGATCCAAACGATCGGCCTGTTCACACAGCACATTGCAGAGGCTCAGAAGCGAGAGATCGATATCCGGAGGAAGGGGGCTGGATGGAGAAACAACAGAGGTTACTTCTCCCCCTTACTCCACAAATATCCATATAAACTGAGAGAGAGGGAAACGGGTCGAGCTGGAAGAGGATTAATAGAATCGTGGTGGACCTGCAGGGGATGGAGCGCGTCAGGGAGACGGGGAGAGGATTTGGGGAAGGAGGAGATAATGGAGTCGGCACGGAGTGTAGGGGATGGAGGGGTGATTTAGACAGGGTTTGTAGAAGTAGATGGAGGTGGGGTAAACGGGGAGGGCTGTAGGGGATGTCATGGATGACGGTGACGGGGATGGTCGGCTGGGAAGGAGGGTTGACAACGAACAGGAGACTGAAAACTCAATGAACCAGGAACACCTTCTTCCCCTCCGCCAGAATATTATTGAACGCATCAGCACCACCTCCACATTTTTGCGGCATTTATTAGCTTTTTGCATTTGACATTAATTTTACATATTTGCGCGCTACTGATCCTTCGAAATAACAAATCTCAGGTGGTCTAAGTCACAGATAATAAAACAGACCGTGAATCCGGTAGAAAAGATGCGATACAGGTGGACAGGACATTTGTCACGCTGGACTTCATCAGTCAGGACACTGAGTCCGGGAGTCGGAGGTCACGTTGCAGTTGCAGATGACGTCGGTCAGGCCGCACTTGGAGTATGGAGTTCAGTTCTGCTTGCCTTGCTCCAAGAAAAATCTCAACGAACTGGAAAGATTGCAGAGGGAGATTTCCAAGGATGCTGCCGGGACAGGAGGGAACTCAGTAATGGAGCGAGGATGGGAATTCTGAGACTTCTTTCAGTGACCTCATAGAGGTGTATAAAACTACAAGGGGCACGGCTAAGGCGAATGCATGCACTCTATTTCCCCAGGGCGCGGGTACGAGAACATTGACGAATATGAGTAAGGTGAGAGTAGCTGAAGACAGAAGCGGGAGAGCGAGTGGTGTAGAGTCAAGGGAACAAGAGGAATGCGGAGAGTGTGTAGAGGGGGAATAGAGAATCGAGGGAGAGACCGGGATAGAAGGGGGAAGAGTTGGGAGGAAGGGAGGCGAGAGTCGTGGTGGGGGGGGGGGTAGAAAAATGCAAATGAAATGGAGGAGCCGAGAGTGGAGAGGGATGAGAGAGAGAGTTTATCGGGACGAGGGTAAAGAGAGGGTGAGATGGTAAGATTGCGATAGAGGGAAAGAGGAAAACAGGGTAAGGGTAAGGGGCAGAGCGGGTGGGTTAATGTGAGTCAGAGAAGGAAATGGGTTAGAAAGAGCGCGTTATCATTTGTTTCAAGTCGGACCCACTGCCTGTTGACAGAGAATCTGGATCTGGTCAGAAATCCCTGGGCATAAATGTGCAGACTTCTCACAGATGAAGCGCTGACGAAACTCAGTGCAAATCTCAAACTCGCCGAACCATTCACATGTACCGCATTCGAAGCCTCAAGCTTTCATCTGGTATACGACATTCGTGGCCATTTTCCTATCAGGGAGGGGTAAAGAATTTCAATGCACCTCCAGCTGGCAGCTGTGTGTCAATCCCCTACATCACAGACGCCCTCCCTCATCATTGGCCTGTGGCACCCCAAAATCTCCCACATCCCCCCTTACAGTAACCGGAATACTCAAACTGACCCACTCTCTCTCTCTCTGCAGCCCTGCGTCAGACCCCAAAGTAATCCCTTCCCTCACTATCTCCCCACAGATCGGTTTCAGAGACCAGAATAATAACAGTACCCAACATTCGCCTCACAGCTCCGTGTCAGTCCCCAAAATATTCCTGTAGCGCCAGTGTCCCCCAAAGCCCAATGTCAGTCCTCAAAATGTACCCACGTCTTTAATGTCTCCCCACAGAACTGTGTTATCTGTCTAAGTACTCACACTCACCACTTCCACCCCACCGATCAGTGTCAGTCCAAGGTACACCCACTGGCTGACTCTCTCCCCACAGCACCCGAAGTCCCCGAAATAATCCCACTGCTCAACCCTCTTCTTAGCGACCTGTGTCAATCATCAAAACATCTCCCACGTCCCATGCACTCCACGGACGTGACTTTGTGCCCAGAGTACTCCCACTGAACCATTCTCTCCCCACAGATCTGTGTCTGAACCCAAAGTACACCCCTCCCTCATCTCTCCCCACGGACATGTGACAGACCCCAACATACTGCCACTCCTTCACACTCTCAAACAACGTTGGTCAGTTCCCAAAAGAGCACCATAGTCCCCAAACGTTCCCGCAGCCTGTGCCAGACCGCAAACTAAACCTACCGCCCACTCGACTCTCGCAACCTGTATCAATCTCACGACTCATTTTATTCTCAGGAACATGCAAGACCCCAAATCTCACCCATCTTTGCATTTTCCAATCCAGAATGCACTGCCTTGGTCCTGGACAAATTTGTTAACAAAATTCTGTGAAATTAAAGTAGTATCATGAATGATTGAATTTCAGGTGTGCCACGTTATGTCTGACCCAGGGAGAGTTGAAGGGCTAGTGCAGAAGGAGTTATCTCTGTATCTCACTCCAGGAGAATGAGATGGCAAGATGCATGAAGCCTTACTCAGTGTCTGACCCCGGGAACATGTGATGGGACGGTGTGGAGGGAGATTCACTCTGTGTCTGACCACGGGAGTGTGTGATGTGACGGTGTGGAGGGAGATTCACTCTGTGTCTGACCCCGGGAGTGTGTGATGGGACGGTGTGGAGAGAGCTTCACTCTGTGTCTGACCCCGGGAGTGTGTGATGGGACTGTAAGGAGGGAGATTCACTCTGTGCCTGACCCCGGGAGTGTGTGATGGGACGGTGTGGAGGGAGCTTCACTCTGTGCATGATCCCGGGAGTGTGTGATGGGACGGTGTGAAGGGAGCTTCACTCTGTGCATGATCCCGGCAGTAGTGTGTGATGGGAGAATGTGAAACGAGATTCACTCTGGTGTATATAAACATACACACACACACACACACACATATATATATATATATATATATATATATATATATATATACCTTCCGTCGATCAGAAACATATCTCTACCTCTGCTGAATTTATTTCAAGAAGAATTGATTTTGAGTTACAACAATGCTGCTTCGCCTCACCGTAGAGAATTGCAAACGGGGATAGAAAATAAAGCCGGTCTTCATTTCTGATCCAGTCCTTGGAACAAGCATCGCCTGGAATTCAGAAACAAGCAACAGTGATTCTCCCTCTGCCCGTCCCGGAGTCAGGCATTGAATCGGTATCCCTCCTCACTCACACACTCCCAGGGTCAGACACAGAGTGAATCTCCCGCCGCACCGTCCCATCACGCACTCCCGGAGTCAGACACAGAGTGAATTTCCCTCCACGCAACCCCATCATACGCTCCCGCGATCAGGTACATAATGAAGTTTCCTCCACACCGTCACATCACACACTCCCGAGGTCAGACACAGAGTGAATCTCCCTCCACCTCGTCCCATCACAGACACCCGGGGTCAGACACAGACTGAATCTCCCTCCACACCGTCCCATCACACAATCCCGGGGTCAGACACAGAGTGAATCTGTCTCCGCGTGGACCCATCACACTCTCCCGGGGTCAGACTCAGAGTGAATCTCCCGCCGCACCGTCCCATCACACACTCCCGGGGTCAGACACAGAGTGAATCTCCCTCCACACCGTCCCATCACACACTCCCGGGGTCAGACACAGAGTGAAGCTTCTCCACACCGTCCCATCACACACTCCCGGGGTCAGACACAGAGTGAATCTCCCTCCACACCGTCCCATCACACACTCCCGGGCTCAGACACAGAGTGAATCTGTCTCCGCGTCACCCATCACACTGTCCCAGGGTCAGACACAGAGTGAATCTCCCTCCACCTCGTCCCATCACAGACACCCGGGGTCAGACACAGGGTGAATCTTCCTCCACGCAGCCCCATCATACGCTCCCGCGATCAGGTACAGAATGAAGTTTCCTCCGCACCGTCCAATCTCACACTCCAGGGGTCAGATACATAGTGATCCTCCATCCAAACGGTCCCATCACGCACTCCTGTGGTCAAACACAGAGTGAATCTTCTTCCTCCCTGTCCCATTTCGCACTCTCGGGGTCAGACACAAAGAAAAGTTCATTGTACAGCATCCGAAAACACGATCCTGGTGTCAGAGAGGGAGTGAATCTCCCACTGCACCGTCAGACCTCACAGTGCCGCGGTTAGACAGAGATTGAGGCTACCTCCCCACCGTCCCGTCACACACTGCCGAGGTGAGGTACAGAGTGAAGCTTTCTCCAAACTGTCCCATCGCGCATTCTCTGGGTCAGACACAGAGTGAACCTCCTTCCACACTGTCCCATAGCTCTGGGGTCAACCTCGGTCTGAAGCTTTCACTCCACCGCACTATCACACCCTCTTTTGGTCAATCATGGAGTGAAGCTCCCTGCACACTCTCCCATCACACAGTACTGCGGACAAACACAGAGTGAACCACCCTCTACACTACCTCTATACACCCATCCGTGATCAGATAGGAAATGAGACAGTCTCTGCACCATCCCGCCGCATACCCCCGTGGTCAGTCAGAGTATAATGCGCCTTCTAGCCAGTGACGTAACACAGTACAGGGGTCGGAGAACGAGGGAAGCTCCCTCCGAACCGTCCAATCAAACAACGCTGGTTCCAGATATGGGGCGGCATTCCGTCCAGGCACGCGTCACCGTTACTGGTGTAAGACACAATCATGACCACGGCACATCCCATCCCAAAAGCACTCACCCCCCACCGCCCAGCCAGACCTTCCCATCACACGCACGCACTGTCAAACACAGAGTCCGATCACAAACACGGGGTGAGGGGTGAGACTTAAACTCCCTGCACACCGTCCGATCACACACTCACAATCAGACGGAGAATGAATCTCTCTCTCCATGGCCCCATCACACACTCCACCGGTCAGACAGAAAGAGAAGCTGCCTCCAAATGGTCCCATCGCACACACCCTAGTCTAACACAGCGTGAATCTTCTTCCTCCCATCTTATCACACAATTATTGGCGTGTCAGAGAGTGAAGCTCCCTCTGAACCGTTCAATCACACCCCACAGTGTTCACACACAAGGGGAAGTTCCGTCCACATTCTCCAATGGCGCACTCCACAACATCGAATCACACAATCCATTGTCACACAGAATAAACGTCTCTCAATAACGTCCCATCACACAATCCCGATATCAGACACAGACTGAAGCTGTCTCTCCACGAACCCATCACACACTCCGGGATTCAGATTGAAACTCTCTTTCCAAGGTGCCATGACACACTTCAGGGGTCAGACATGTGGTGAATATCTCTGTGCACTGTCCCATCACACAATCCCGCTGTCAGACACAGAGTGAAGCTGGATCCACACAGTAGTGAAGATGCAACTTCTTCCACGCAACCCCATCACACATCACTTGGTCAAACACAGAGTGACGCATCGTCTCTCCATGCCTGCCCTGTGATGAGGAGAGGGTGAAAGAGGGGGATGATGCCTCACCTTTTCTGCTGGTCAACAATTCACAGATTTGAGCCTTGGTTTCGTTGACAGATCTGTACTTCGTTTCCATCTCAGTGAACTGCTGACGGAGATCGCTATGCATTCGTTTAAAAGACGGACGAATCTGTGAAACTGAGAGAGATGGTGAAGGATGTTTAGCGTTTACAGAGAAACGGGAGTCAGCGTCACGCTACCGAACGGGTCACAGAGAGTGTTGAGTCAGTGTCACGGTGAAGCGTGTCACAGTGAAGGATGTGCCGGTGTCACAGTGAGAGGCGTCATCGGAAACATGAGGGGCGTGTCTGTGTATCTCTGAGGGGTTATCAATGCCCTGGTGAAGGTTTTGTTGTTGTTACAATGTGGTCTGTGTCGGTATCGTGGTGATGATCAATTCACAGTCTCAGCGCGGGGCATGCTCGTGTTGCTGTGATGGAGGTGTCTCTCGACATCACGGAGAGGGAAATGTCAAAGTGAGGAGTCTGTTCGTGTCACGGTGGGTGGAGTATCTGTGTAACGTGTGGATGCTGCTCTCATTGAGAATGGTGTCTGTGTCACCGTGGGAGGCATGTCATGGCCACGGTGTGTGTTCGGTTGCCACACTGAGGTGTGTGTGGGTATGATGGATAAAACTTTGTCGGCGCCGTTGTGAATTTAGATGTCGGTATCACAGTAAGGGTTTTGTCTGTGCCAGGGTTAGGTGTGGGTATTTGCTTCGGGGTGAGGGGTGTAACAGTGACGTGTAAGTCTTTGTCACGGTGCGGAGCTGGACGGGTCACGTTGAGGAGCCTGTAGGTGTCAGTGGTGTCTCAGTGTCACAGTGACGGGCGTGTCGGTGTTACTGTGAGGTGTGTTTCGGAGTCTCCTTGTGACAGGTTCTCTGGGGTCATACGGGTGGGAAATCTCACATATCTTACATTCAAAGGTTGATTTTAACTCTTGGACTGGTATTCGACATTGGCGTTGGTTCCTGTTGATCTCCTGATTTTCTGCCCAAAGGAGTTTGTAGTTTCGTTCAGGAGAGATCTGAGATGGTGAAGGATGTTTGGCGTTTATAGTGTGTCAGTGTCACGGTGAGGGTGTAACAGTGAGGTGTGTGCTGTTGGCACAGTGAGGGGCGTCGGCGCCACAGTGCGATACGTGTCTGGGACATGCTGAGGGGTATATTATGTTACCAGCGAGGTTTTTGTTGGTGACACGATGGGAGCTGCGTCAGTATCGCGGTGATAGTTGATTCCGTGTCAAACCGAGTGGTGTTTCAGTGAGAGACGTCTAGCTGTCATTGTGATAGGTGTTTCTAGTTCAACGTGAGAAATGCACCGGGTCATATCGCGGTGTTTCTCTATGTCACGGTGAGAGATATGTCGGAGTCACAGTGCGAGGTGTGACGGTGTTGCAAAGAGAGACTCGTCGGTGTCATAATGTCCGGTGTATTGGTGTGACAGTGGACAAAATGCCGATGTCACGGTGAGGGGCGTGTCTGTCTCACGAGGAAGGACCTGTTGTTGTCACGGTGGATGTGTCGGTGTCACGGTAAGTGTAGTGTTATTGACACGGTGCGGACTGAGTGGGTGACGCTCTGAGGGCTTGTCGGTGTCACGGCGAGGAAGGTGTCATTGTGACGGTGAGTGTTACGTCGGTGTTTCGGTGAAGTGGCAATTACTGTCATAATAAGAGATAAGTCGGCTTAAAAGTGATGGACATGTCTGTGTCACAGTTTGGGATGTTTCTACGTCACAGTGCGGGACGTGTCAATGTTACAGTGACTCGGTATTACATTGGTATTACGTTGAGGGATATGTTGGTATCATGTTGAGGGACGTGTTGGTGGGGGTTGTGTCGGTGTGACGGTGAGGGGTGAGTCGTGGTCATGCTGAGAGACCCGTCAGTACCACAGTGAGGGGTGTGTTGATATCACCGTAAAGGGTTTTTCTGGGAAATGATGGGAATGTGTCGCTGTTACAGTGGCCATTTTTATTCTCTGCGGTTTGGTCGTTCCGACCGGTGTGAAACTCACCATGAATCCTCCAGCAGATACCCGTGATAATGAGGGTCGCTGTTAAAACGAAGATTATCCATCTGCTTGAGTCTGATCTGTCACTCCTTGTGGATCGATCACTGCCCATTCCGTCTGCTGAAAAATCATTCCTTGTTTTTGCCAATCCATCGTCATAGTCCCTGATCACTCTGTTTCCTCATGCCGAGCAGTGACCAGAAATCACAGAACGGAGCAGACCCTTCGGCCCGAAACTCGGCTATAACAATTATACCTTCTATCTAAGCCGGTTTTACGACTTAGTTGCTCATCTCCATGCAATCCCTGCACATACACGTGCCTACCAAAGAGCCAATTTAACGCCTATGTCGATTTGCCTCCACCACCAACCCGGAAAGCACATTCCACTCATCGCACTCTCTGGGCAAACAAAACATTGCCGTTCACCTCTCCTGAAAAGATACTCCCTCTCCACTTCCACCGCGCTATTAGTCATTTCTCTCCGAGGATGGATGAAAAAGCTACCGGTTGCCTGGTCTATCTCTGTCTTGTTATCCGTCTGCTTGTTATATTATGCATCTGATAGTTATCTTTCTGTCTTGTACATTACCTCTGTGCTTTGCGGCCTGCGTGACCGTAGGTTTTCTATTTGGCATTCGGTGACATTTTCCCTCCCGAGTAATGTCACCCCACCTCCTTTAATTCCTTCCGTATGTAGACGGCTGAAAATAGGGATCCGAGAAATATTGGTCTGTCCGACTTGTTCCTCCTGCAAGGACTCAATAATGTCTACAATATCATCAAAATGTGTTAATTCATGCCCTGAGCTCACCCGCCTTTAAAAAAAAACTTACAGCATTGAAATATACACAGCTCAGAACACCAGTATCATCGTTGACAAAGTTCCGCACGGAAGGTTAGTGAGGAAGTTTCAATCGTTAGATATTAATTTTGAAGTCGAAATATGGATTCAACAGTGACTAGATGGGAGGTGCCAGAGAGTAGTGGTGGATAACTGTTTGTCAGGTTGGAGGCCGGTGACTAGTGGTGTGCCTCAGGGATCTATACTGAGTCCAATGTTGTTTGTTATATACATTGATGATCTGTATGATGGGGTGGTAAATTAGATTAGTAAATCCGAAGATGATACGAAGATAGGTTGCGTTGTAGATAATGAAGTAGTTTTTCAAAGCTTGCAGAGAGATTTAGGCCAGATAGAAGAGTGGGCTGAAAGATGGCAGATGGAGTTTAATGCTGATAAGTATGAGCTGCTACATTTTGGTAGGAATAATCAAAATAGGACATACATGGTAAATGGTAGGGCATTGAAGAATGCAGTAGAACAGAGTGATCGAGGGAGAATAGTACATTGTTCCCTGAAGGTGGAATCTCATGTGGATAGGGTGGTGATGAAAGCTTTTGGTATGCTTCCCTTTATAAATCCAAGTATTGTGTATAGGAAACACGAGGAAATCTACAGATGCTGCAGACTCAGGCAACAGACACAAAAGGCTGGTGGAACACAGCCGGCCTGGCAGAATCAATAGGAAGAAGCACTGTCGTCTATTCGGGCCGAGACCCCTTGTCCGGACTAACTGAAAGAAAAGATAGTAAGAGAGGAGGGGAGAGGGACGCGAAAACATAGGAGAAATCCGGAAGGGGTTGCGTGAAGCAAGGAGTTGGAAAGGTGATTGGCTAAGAAAAGATACAGAACTGGGGAAGGGAAAGGAACAAGGCGCTGAAGTCCTAGGGAGAATGAAAAGGAGAGGGGAGCACCAGAGGGAGATGGAGAACAGGCAGTGATGGGCAGAGAGAGAACTAAAAGGGGAAGGGAGAAAATAAATAAATCAGGGATGGGGTAAGAGAGGAGGAGGGGCATTAAAGGAAGTTAGAGAAGTTTGAACAAGTTAGGTCTTTATTCTTTAGAACGTAGAAGGTTGAGGGGGGACTTGATGGAGGTATTTCAAATTATGAGGGGGAAGATGGAGTTGACCTGCATTGGCTTTTTTCATTGAGATGACGGGCGATTCAAACAAGACAACACGAGTTGAGGGGGCAAAATTTCAGAGGTAACACAAAGGGGAATGTCTTTACTCAGAGTGCTGGCTGTGTGTAACGAGCTTCCAGTATAAGTGTTAGAGGCAGGCTCGATATTGTTATTAAAGTTAAACTTGGATAGGTATATGGACAGGAAAGGAATGAAGGGTTATGGGATGATCGCAGGACAGTGGAATTAGGTGAGAGTAAGCGTTAAGCACGGTCTACAAAGGCCGAAATGGCCTGTTTCTGTGCTGTAATTTTTAGATGGTTATATATAATACAAAACATTGCATTTCTTCCTTCCTGATGACATTGCCCAGGAATTTTAGTTTCCTCTCATTTTATGTTCTCACTAAAGATCTTGCTATATGGGGACGTTGGAGTATTGTCTCATTAGTACCCCATCTCTATGTGATATTTTCAGCATTCTTCTAAGAAAGCACCTTTCTGTTGCTTCTAAGTTTCTTTTGAGTTCTGGTCTTACAGTCCACGTTTCGGAAGCACACAGCAAGATTGACAAGAAGTAGTATTTCAGTAGCCTAAGCCTTCTTGTCATAGAAATCTGTCAGTAGGTAAAATGGGTTTCATTTTTTGGAAGTTGGTTTTGGCAATGACAATTCTTATTTTTATTTCTACTCTACATCCAGCATCTTGTGACGTAAAGCTGCCAAGGTAATTAAAGCTCCAGAAAACATGTTGTCCAAATCCACACATTCCAGATCCTTTCTGTACCCAACAAATATGGCCTTGCTCCATTTCCGAATCTCAACCCAACGACTGCCCTATACTTTTCTATAATCACCTGGAGACAAATGACTTTATGATCACTCGATACAAAGTCTTCTCCTGCACAAAGCGCTGAGACCTGCCGTCTCATTCCGCAGTAGATGATAAAGTAGTGTTTTCTCTCACTGGGACTGATCAAGGAATCATCCCTGAATATTTTTGTTAAACTCTATCCCACCGGTCCTTGAGCAGTAGGCGACTCAGTCAATACGTGGAAAGCCGAAATCACCTGCTATAACAATTTTATATATACTGCAACAGTCTGCGATCTTTCTGCAGGTTTCTTCCTCCTAATCCAGCAGACTGTTTGCTGGTCTATAATGTAGCCCCATAACATGACCACGCATTTCTTATTCCTCATTTCCACCGATAAAGTCTCACTTAGACGAGCTGCCTTGTATGTTCTGCCTGCGCTCTGCGGTGAGATTTTCTCAGTCCTATAATGTCACCAATCTTTCTGAAATTCTTCCGCTTTCTCACGCCTAAAAATAGGGAACCCCGAAATATCGTGCTGTCCTGCTTGTTCCTCCTACAACCAATTCTCAATAATGGTCACAATATCATAATCGAATGTGTTCATCCATGCCCTCAGCTGGGACGGGTAGTTATCCTGTCCTTTAATTTAACAGATAAATCCCAGACTTCACTTTGCAAAACCACCTTCCCATGTCGCTGGTACCGATATGGACCAGGACATACTATTGTTCACTCACCCACTTCAGAAACATATAGAAGGAATGGTGTTGGGAGAATAGAGGAAGGAAGGGGAGGAGATTGGAGGCTATAGAAAGGGTAAGGGTGTTCAGACTGCAGCCGTTGGAGCAGAACGTGTGAGTTGCCATTTTGTGGCACC
>NW_026779827.1:37500-69376 GCF_030144855.1 Hypanus sabinus
TCTCTCTTCCTCGGTCGCTGCAAGGAGAAAAGGAATGCCTCATAAGGCATTCTCCCCAATCCTAGCTATATCCTTGTACTTTGGGGACCACATACCATTGAAAAATCTCGTTCTCATCCACAGTATCTCTTTTCTGTTCCACTAACAAGGAACACTCTATCGATACAGCTCGCCACATCTCAACCCATACCTGCTGAGCCACAGAACCACAGTCAGTGCCAGAGACCTGACCGTTGAGACTTTCCCCAGCTTCAGCATTTGCACCTCTGTCCTCCCATCCAGAAGTATCCAAAGGGTCTACCTGCTATTGAGCGGGTTGGTCACAAGGGGTCTCTGCACGTCTCTGGATCTGCACTGTCTGTCACCCAGGTTCCTGTATCCTGCACGTTCGGTCTAAATACATCTCTATATATCTCTATCACCCCTATGCACACAGCGAGGAAGTTTCCTTGTTGCAGTACCGGGTCTATCAGTGTGTGGCTGTCACTATGAGGGGCGTGTTCGTATTACGACGAGGGTTGTGTCTGTGATACAAAAGCATTGTAGGGGGGTTTTCAGTGTCCCTTTGAAGATGGTGTCTCTGTGCGTCTTTTTCATGCCGTATGCCTTCTGTGAATTGGTCGTTCCCTCTTGTTATCGATAAATCGTCAAGTTCCTTTTCACAAACTAACTCCCTGCACTTTCCACCGGATGAGGTCAGATCACTCTGCTCTTTCTACAGAGCAGAGAAGGTAAATCACACAACAGAACAGACCCTTTGGTTCAAGAATTGTGATATCTCAATTCTGAATTTGTTCTCCCGACATCTGTCTCCTTCCATTCCTTGCACACCCACGTACCTATAGAAGAGCCAGTTAAAAGTCTGTATGGATTTACCTCCACCACCAGAGCTGCCAGAACTTTCCAATTACCCGCCAATCTCTGTGACGACAAAAACTTGCCAAATTCATCTCCTTTGAACCTACCCGCTCTTACCTCAATGCAGGTCTTCTAATATTAGACATTTCCATCCTACGGGTAAAAGATACAAGCTCTCTGGTCTACTTGCATCCCGTATTGTTATAAACCTCAAAACTAAACTTAACTCGAGGTTGCATCTATCCTTTTCCATACTTATCCTGTATCTAATGGCATTACCAACACTAGATGCAAATTGTTCCCTGACACACACTTCTGACCCCTGGCGTGTCCTAATCGCTAGGATGAGATCAAGTATTGCACTCTCTCATTGGGACTAACTATCTGCTGATTAAGGTTCCTTCCTTAACTGATTAAGAAAACTATCCCAGTGGTCCTTTCACAGTCAGTACCAAGAATCTTAAACTCACCCGATGCCACAACCTGATGTCTCTTACAACAGACTCCGAACTCTCCACAGATTTGTTCCTCTAAATCCCCCGACTGTACGGTGGTCGATAATGTTGCCCCATGAACGAGTTCATACCCTTCTCAATCCTCAGTTCCACCTCTGAAGCCCCACCTTAGCTTAAATTATATAAACATTAGTACGACAAAAACAGCGGTAAACTGGAAGGCTGAGCTAACAGACTTGCCCCTCCTGCAAACAAATCTTACCAATGGCTAAACTATCATGCTTTCAATCGTTGGCTCCGACCCTGAGCTCATCTACTCTTCGTATAATACTTCTTGCTTTGAAATGGACGTAGCTCAGAACATGAGATCCAGCAGGTTCAACATTTTGCTCGCTGACTTTATCTGAGGTCTTAACAACATCTGTCCCAACAATGACTCAACTTTCTGTTCAATCATTCTGGTTATCATCCCCCTGCAACTCTAGCTTAAACAACACATCGACCCCTTTCTTAATGGCAAACCTCCCCGTTGGGATATTAGTTCCACTCCGGTTCAGGTGTAAACTGAGAGAGTTGCCAGATGGCGGAGAAAATGAAGGAGCTGCACAACGAGGGGCGGTGTGGCGCGATCTCCAGGCAGGAGTCTGTGCTGTCTCCCAGTGTTCATTCGGCAGAACACAAGAGCAGTTGTTGTAGTTTCTAGATTTCGGTGGCTTTTACACTGTCTAGGACCTCAAGCTGATTATATATACATGTGCTCGTGCGCGCGCGTGCGTGTGTGCGCCTGTACATAAAGCGTGAATATATCTCACTGATACCCTACATATGCTTGCTAACTTGCTATTTTATACATATTACGTGAGCTTGGTGTATCGTGTGACAGTTGGTGTTGTGTTTTGAAGCTTGGCCCTGGCGGTCATATGTGATGGAATTGCAAATAAACTTGAAATGAATTGAATTGAAATGAAATAAACCGCTCGGTTTGCAGAGGTCGCAGCTTCCGAGCAGGAGCGCCCAGTGATACAGATATCTCAAGACTTCGTTCCAAATCCTAACATTTCAGTCACAGTTTAAACTGAATGTTCTTTCAAAGTTTGCAGAACCGGCTCCATTTTCCTGCCGATATACTGGTTAGTATATCGACCGCATACCATTGAGAAATCTCGTTCTCGTCCTCAGTACCTCTTTTCTGCTCACCTAACAAAGACTACCCTCAGGATAAAGCTCGCCAAATTTCACTCCTTTCCTTTCTGAGCCACAGAGCCATAGTCTCTGTCAGAGACCTGACCGGTGAGACTTTCCCCTGCTTGGTCATTTGCACCCCTCTCCTCCCATCCAGAAGCATCCAAACTGGTCTACCTGTTATTGAGCGGATTGGCCGCAAGGGGTGTCTGCACTGGCTCTGGTCTAAAGTGGTCTAACGCATCTCTTCCGCACATCTACCCTCACCCCATCCGCCCACCACCCCACTCGGGATGAAGTTTTGTCCACACAGAATAGAGCAAAGGCTCAGAACCGAGAGATCAATATCCGTTTGAAGGGAGCTGGTTGGTGTAACACTAGACGTCACCTCTCCCCCTTCCTCGCCATACTTCTATATAAACAGTGAGAGGGAGACGTGTAAAGGAGGAAGACGGTTAATGGAAGCGGGGTGGACCTGCAGGGGATCAAGCAGATCAGGGAGACCTGGAGAGGTGTTGGAGAAGGAGGAGATGACGAAGACGGCACGGAGCGCAGTGAACGGAGGGTTGCTAGAGTCAAGAAGTGTGGAAGAAGAATGCGGTGGCGGAAACGGAGAGGGCTGCAGAGGAAGTCTTGGCGGACGGTGACAAGGATGGTCGTCTGGGAAGGAGGGTTGACGAGGAACAGGAGGCCGAAATCTCAATGAACCAGAAACACCTTCTTCCCTTCCGCTAGCATTTTCTTGAACGTATGAGCACCACCTCCACATTTTTTGCGGCATTTATTAGCTTATTGCATTTGACGGTAATTTTACATATTAGGGCCCCACTGATCCTTCAAAAGAACAAATCTCAGGTGGTCTGCGTCACAGATAATAAAACAGACCGTGAATCCGGTAGAGAAGATGCGATACTGGTGGACAGGACATTTGACACGCTGGCCTTCATCAGTCAGGACACTGAGTACGGGAG
Organism: Hypanus sabinus; assembly: GCF_030144855.1. NCBI lineage: Eukaryota > Metazoa > Chordata > Chondrichthyes > Myliobatiformes > Dasyatidae > Hypanus > Hypanus sabinus. The sequence continues at coordinate 40,967 of NW_026779827.1, forward strand.
TCGGAGGTCACGTTGCAGTTGCAAATGACGTCGGTCGGGCCGCACATGGAGTATGGAGTTTAGTTCTGCTTGCCTTGCTCTGAGAAAAATCTCAACGAACTGGAAAGATTACAGAGGGAGAATTCCGAAGTTTCTGCCAGGATTTTAGGAGCTGAGTTATGGTGCAGTCGGAAATTTTCAGCCTTTATTTTGTGACCATGTAGAGCGGTACAAAACTACAAGGGGCACGGATAAGGCGAATACATGCACTCTTATTCCACAGGACTGGGGTATCGAGAACATTGACGCGCATGATTGAGGTGAGAGTAGCTGAAGACAGAAGCGGGAGAGCGAGTTGAGTTCGATAAAAGGGAAAGAGAGGGATTGGGAGAGTGTGTAGAGGGGGAATAGAGAATCGAGAGAGAGAGACAGGGATAGAAGAGGAAGAGTTCGGGGAAAGGGAGGCGAGATGCGGGAGGGAGAAAATGCGGATGAAATGGAAGAGGCGGGAGTGGAGAGGGATGAGAGAGAGTGTTTAGAGGAACGAAGGTGAAGAGTGGGCGAGATGGTGGGTAAGATTGCGATAGAGGGAAAGATAATAAGGCAAGGGTGAGGGGCAGAGCTGATGATGTAATGTGAGTCGGTGAGATAAAGACGCTTTTGCCACTTGTTTAAGTCGACCCTATTGACTGTTGACAGAGATCCTAGATCTTTTCAGAAAGATCTGAGCACAGAAGCGCCGACTTCTCGCAGATGAAGCAACGCTTATCCTCACTGCAATGTTCAAAGTGAGGGTACCATCCACATTCAATGCATTCGAAGACTCCAGCCTTCATTTGGAACACGATATTCGAGGCCACTCTCCTATCAAGAAGGGGTAAGCAATATCAGCGTACCTTCAGCAGGCAGCCGTGTGTTAGTCCCCAAAATCACTGACGCCCACTCTCGCCAACGACCTGCGGCACCCCAAAATTTCCCACAATCCCACTTTCCCAGCACAGCCCTGTGTCAGTATCCAGAATTTTCACAATGGTCCACTTTCTCCCTGCAGCCCTTTGTCAGTCCCCAAAATATTCCCACAGCGCCAGTCTCTCCCAAGGCCCCATATCAGTCCTCAAAGTGCTGCCACATCTTCAATGTCTCCCCACAGGCCTGTGTTTTCTGCCTAAGTACTCAGACTCACCACTCCCACCACACAGATCAGTGTCAGTCCAAACTACACTGCCTGACTCTCTCCCCACAGCCCCGTGCCGGAACCCAAAATAATCCCACTGCTCAACCCTCTTCTTAGAGACCTGTGTCAATCACCAAAACACCTCCCGCTTCCCATGCTCTCCCCACGGACGTGTCTCAGTCCCCAGAGTACTCCCACTGAACTATTCTCTCCCCACAGATCTGTGTGTGTCCCCTATGTACACCCCTCCGTCATTCCCTCACCACAGACATGTGCTAGGCCCCAAAGTGTTCCCACTGCCTCACTCTCTCCCACAACCTGGGTCAGTTCCCAAAAGAGCTCTGCAGCTCCAGTCTCTCCCCACAGTCCCGTGTTAGTCCCCAAAATACGTGTACATCCCACTTTCACTCCAAGACCCCGCGCGAGTCCCCACGATAAACCCAATACCTAGCCTTCTTCCTAAAGATCAGTGTCAACCACCAAAACACTCCCACTTCGCACTCTCTTCCCACAGCCCATGTCAGTTCCCACATTAATTCAACTGCACACACTCTACCAACAGACTTTGTCAATCCCCAAACAAAGCCAATTGCACACGCTCTCCATACAGCCCTTATCAGTCCGCAAACTAATATCAATGCCCACTCCTTCTAGCAAACAGCGTCAGTCCCCAAACTAATCTCACTGCCCACTCCCCTCTCGCAGTCTGTGTCAGTCCCCAAACTAATCTCACTGCCCACTCCCCTCTCGCAGTCTGTGTCAGTCCCCAAACTAAACACATTGCCCACTCCCTTCACTCAGCCTGCACCGATCCCCGACTCACTCTTTTCTAAGAAACTTGCAATACCCCAAATCTCACCCATAGTTGCATTTTCCAATCCAGTATGAACTGCCTTGGTCGCGGACAGATTTCTCAACAAAATTCTGTGAAAATAAATTACTATCATTAAAGTTTGAATTTAAGGAGCGTCACGTTACGTCTGACAAAGGGAGAGCGCGAAGGGATGGTGTGGAAGGAACTCTGTATCTCACACCAGTAGAATGTGATGGCAAGATACAGGGAGCCTCACTCTGTGTCTGAACCGGGGAGTGTGTAATGCGACGGTGTGGAGGGAGATTCACTCTGTGCCTGACCCCGGGAGAGTGTGATGGGACGGTGTGGTGGGAGATCACTCTGTGTCTGACACCGGGAGTGTGTGATGGGACGTACTGGAGGGAGACTCACTCTGTGTCTGAACCGGGGAGTGTGTGATGCGACGGTGTGGAGTGAGCTTCACTTTGTGTCTGATCAAGGGAGTGTGAGTTGGGACGGTGATGCTGGAGCCTATCTCTGACTTTGAGCCCCGGAGTGTGTGATGAGACCGTACGGAGGGAGCTCTGTCTCTCTCTCTCTCTCTCTCTATCTATCTATCTATCTATATATATACTGCTCTTCAGTTCATCTGACAAATACCTCTTCCTGGCTTGAACTGATTTCAAGTAGATTCGATTTAGAGTTGCAGCAATGCAGATCGGCCTCAGTGTAGGATCTTTCAATCGTGGATTTGTAATAAAGCCGGTCTTCATTTCTTTTTTTTTTAACTTTTTTTATTGCATTTTTAAATGGTTACAAAGTAAAATATGAAAAAACAATGTATATAACCCTTACCCCCTCCACTTAACCCCTCCCCCCTAACTGCCCTATAGAAAAAAAAGAGAAAGAAAGAAAAAAAAGAAAGAAAGAAAGAATGCCTTGTTGTTGGAAGATCTCCACATGCTCCATGGAATTCGTAATAACTTTAATATGTATATTTATTTCTTTCCCCTAATAAGCAATTGTTTCATCTTCAGAGCATCTATAGATTTAATCCTGTCTTTTGTAAATAAGGGCTCCAAATTTTCAGAAATGTTTCATATTTATCTCTTAAATTATAAGTATTTTTTTCTAATGGAATACAACCATAGATTTCTTTCTTCCAAGAGTCTATACTTAAATGTGTATCTGATTTCCAAGTAACTGCAATAGCTTTTTTGGCTACTGCCAGTGCAATTTTTATAAATTCTTTCTGATACTTATTTAGTTTCGGTTTTATCCCTTCAATATCACCTAGTAAAAATAATATTGGATTATGAGGAAATGGTGTTCCTGTAATTTGTTCCAGTAAAAGTTTTAAATTTGTCCAAAAAGGTTGAATTTTAGAGCAAGACCATGTCGAATGTAAAAAAGTACCAGTTTCCTGGTTACATCGGAAACACTGATCCGATAAATTTTGATTTAATTTTTTTTATTTTTTTTGGTGTAATATATAATTGATGTAGAAAATTATACTGCGCTAATCTTAACCGAACATTTATTGTATTTGTCATACTATCAAGACACAGTCTTGACCAATTTGTTTCTTCAATTTTAATATTCAAATCACTTTCCCATTATTGTCTTGACTTATGGACTCCTTGTTTAAATACCTGTCTTTGAATCAAATTATACATACAAGATATATTTTTTTTATTATTTCCTTTTTGAATTAAAATTTCTATTTCATTAGATTTCGGCAAAACATTGTTTGACCTATTTTTTCTCTTAAATAAGCCCTTAATTGAAAGTAACAAAATAAAGTGTTATTTGATATTTTTTATTTATTCTTTAATTGATCAAATGACATTAATATACCTCCTTCAAAACAATTCCCTATATATCTAATCCCATTTTGAATCCAATTATATAAAAGTTGATTGTCCATTGTGAAAGGAATAAGTCTATTTTGAATTAAAGATCTCTTTGCTAATAAAGATTTTTTTGTCTCATCATCAACATTTATCTTATTCCATAAATCAATCAAATGTTTTAATATAGGAGATTCTTTCTTTTGCCGTATCCATTTAGATTCCCATTTGTATATAAAATCTTCTGGTACGTTTTCTCCTACTTTATCTAATTCTATTCTAATCCATGCCGCTTTTATCTTTCTCGAAAAAAGATGCAATAAATCTAAGTTGATTTGCTTTATAATAATTCCTAAAATTTGGAAGTGTAATCCTCCTGGATCAAATTTCCATGTCAATTTTTCCAACGATATTCTTGACATCTTACCTTTCCAGAGGAATTTCCTCACATATTTGTTTAACTCTTGAAAAAACTTCTGGGGTAATTGTATTGGTAATGATTGAAATAAATATTGTAATCTAGGGAATATATTCATTTTTATAGTATTTACTCTACCTACTAATGTTATTGGTAATGCCATCCATTTTTCAAGATCTTCCTGAATTTTTTTCAAAAGTGGTAAATAATTTAATTTGTATAAGTTTTTTATATCATTATCAACTCTTATACCTAAATATTTTATACCATTTGCTGGCCATCTAAATTGAGTTATTAATCGACATTGATTATAATCTCCTTTAGTAAGAGGTAAAATTTCACTTTTATCCCAATTTTATTTTATAACCCGATATTTTCCCATATTCTTCTAGTCTATAAGATAATTTGCGTAGTGAATGTAATGGATCTGTTAAATAAAGTAGAACATCATCAGCAAATAAGTTAATCTTGTATTCTTCCTGATTAACTCTGAAACCCTTAATATCTGGGTCCATTCTAATTAATTCAGCTAGTGGTTCTATTGCCAACACAAATAAAGCAGGTGATAGTGGGCAACCTTGCCTAGTTGATCTGGTTAACTGAAATGATGTTGAAATTTGACCATTTGTCACTACTTTAGCTTTGGGATTAGTATTTAAGGTTTTAATCCATTTTATAAATGATGTTCCTAGTCCATATTTTTCCAATACCCTAAATAAAAAATCCCATTCCAATCTATCAAATGCTTTATCTGCATCTAAAGCAACTGCCACACTCATTTCCTCCCTCTTTTGTGCTAGATGGATTATACTAAATAACCGAGTTACATTATCTGCCGATTGTCTATTTTTGCTAAATCCTGTTTGATCCATATGCACTAATTTTGGTAAGCATTTAGATAATCTATTAGATAAGATTTTTGCTGTTATTTTATAATCGGTGTTTAATAAATAAGTAGGTCTATATGATGTTGGTTTTAAAAGGTCTCTATCTTTTTTTGGCAATTCTATTAAAATAGCTGTTGAAAAAGATTATGTAAGTTTATGCGTTCTTTCCGCTTGATATATTAACTCCATAAAAGGAGGAATTAATAAATCTTTAAACTTTTTTATAAAATTCAGGTTGAAAACCATCTTCTCCTGGAGATTTATTACTTTGAAGTGATCCCAAAGCTTCTTCAACTTCCTTCAGTGTAAAAGGCATACCTAATCCCTTCTGTTCTTCTGTATTTAATTTTGGAAGAGTTATTTGTGATAAAAATTCTTCTATCTTAACGTCATCATTCTTTGATTCTGATTGATACAACTCAGAATAAAAATTCTTAAAAGCCTCATTAATTTCTAGAGGTTTATAAGTAATTTCATTCACTTTTGTTCGAATTGCATTTATTGTTTTAGAAATCTGATCTGTTTTTAACTGCCATGCAAGAAATTCACCTAGTTCATAACATCTCTGTTTAGATCTCATAATTGCTTTTTCAGTTCGATATGTCTGGAGTGTATTATGTTTTAACTTCTTATTAATAAGTTGCCTTCGTTTTTCTTCTGTCATATTTCTTTGAGATTTTTTTTCTAATTTTATAATCTCTTTTTCCAATTGATCTATTTCTATCTTATATTCCTTCTTAATTTTAGAAGTATAACTTATTATCTGGCCTCTCAAATATGCTATCATTGCTTCCCACAATATAAATTTATCATCAACTGAATGTAAATTTGTATCTAAAAAGAACTGTATCTGCTTTTTCATAAAATCACAAAAATCTTGACGTTTTAGTAGAATTGAATTAAATCTCCATCTATAAATTGATTCCTCTTTATCTATCATTATCATTGTCATTATTAAAGGAGAGTGATCAGACAATATTCTTGCTTTATATTCCACATTTTTCACTCTATCGAGTATTTGTTGATAATAGGAAAAAATCTATCCTTGAATATGTTTTATGTCTATTTGAATAAAATGAATAATCCCTTTCTTTTGGATTGATTCTTCTCCATATATCAATCAAATTTAAATCTTTCATCAATGATAGAGTTAATTTTGCTACTTTTGATTTTGTAATAGCCTTTGTTGATCTATCTAAAACTGGATCTAAACAAAATATTAAAATCTCCACCTATTAATATTTTATCATGTGCATTATCCAAATTCAAAAAGACCTCCTATATAAATTTTACATCATTTTCATTTGGTGCATAAATATTCATAAGAGTCCATAGTTCTGAAAAAAATTGACAATGTATAATTAAATATCTTCCTGCCGAATCAATTAATATATTTTTTATTTTAATTGGTAAATTTTTATTAACCAAAATTGCAACTCCTCTTGCCTTTGAGTTAAGTGAAACTGCAATAACATTTCCAAGCCAGTCTCATTTTAATTTCTAATGTTCTATATCCGTTAAATGAGTTTCTTGTAAGAAAGCAATATCTATTTTCATTTTTTTATTATATGTTAAAATTCTTTTTCTTTTTATTGGTCCATTAAGCCCACTAACATTAATAATACCTAATCTTTCAACTTTCATTGCATCCTGGGAAATCTTTTTAGAAGTCACCATGTTGCTATGTGTGTCCCCACCAATCATCCAGGCAAAACAATAGAAGAAAAATAGAAAATAAAGAAAAAAACAAAATACCCCCTTACTAATGTTGTGAAAGATAAAAAACACAACATTACCCCCCCCCCCCCTATTGTACGGGTCATGGCAATCGCCATGATTACACACGTGAATCCCGTAGTAACCGATTCAAAGCTCCGCAGCCCCCCGCAACATAAAAAGTATATATAAAAAAACATACTATTCTCAATTAATATTTCTAAAATTTTACTTTTCTCCCTTATATCGTCCTTAAATGTCCATCAGTTCCATTTGCTTTCTCTGTCTTCGTCTTTAACCATTACATTTAGAAATCGCTACGTTTAATTAACGAAGAGATGGAAGTTTTTGTGCAAACACCGCCGCATCTTGATAATTAGAAAAAAATCTTTTTCCTTCCTCCAAAAAATTTATCAGTGTTGCTGGGTGACGCATTAAAAACTTATAACCTTTTCCCCATAAAACATTTTTAGCTGGATTAAATTCTTTCTTTCTCTTCAAAAGGTTATAACTTATATCAGGATAAAAAAGAACTGGTTTCCCTGCTATCATCAACGGACCATTTCTTCTTTTAGCACCCTGGACAGCCGCCCTCAAAATCTTTTCTTTATCCTGGTATCTTAAACATCTTATCAAAATTGATCGCGGATTTTGATCATCTTGAGATCTTGGTCTTAAGGCTCTGTGCACCCTTTCAATCTCAATTAAAGTTTCTTCTCCCATTTCCAATTTCTCAGGAATCCATTTTTGAAAAAAAAATATTGGGTCTTCTCCTTCGGTACCTTCTTTAAGTCCAACAATTTTAATATTGTTGCGTCTACTAAAATTTTCAAGCTTATCAATTTTTCCCACGAGTTGTTTTCTTTCTGATGTCCAGGCATCATTATCATCTTCCATCTTCTTCATTCTTCCATCCATTTCTTCCATTTTGACGTCCAAATCTGTAATTTTCCTTTCCATTTTTTCCTGTTTCTTTGTCATTTTATCAAACATAGCCTCCATATTTGTTATTGTTTTCTTTAATTACTTTTTGGTTACTTTTAATTACTTTTAATGCATTTAATTTATGCATTATTTGCCTCAACATCTTTTTTTGTATTTTCAGAGGAACTTTCATCTTCTTCTTCTTCTTCTCCATCTTCGTCTGATTTTTCCAGAGAGTCCGCCTCTCTCTCAGACTCGATTCACTGTCGGTTTCAGTCGTTGCTGGATTTTGTAGTTCTGGTTGCTCTCTTTTGCGCATGCTCGTTCCTTTACGCTTGCGCAGTTCTCGTTGATCTTTTCCTTTAGAAATGGCCGATGCTGCCGCAGTCTCCTTTTCTGTTTCACCGGTGGTGTGTTGTACCCGAGTCCGCGGTTCTTCAGTAGAAGTAGGCCTTGATTCTGTTCCAACTTGAGCGGTCTTCGCGGTAGCAGTTTTCTTCGCCCTCTGTTTATGAGGCATAGCTTAAAACAATCCAAAGTAATTTATAAGTAACCTTAAAAAAGTATTAATTAACTTTTCTTCACTTAAACATTAATTTATTAACTTTTTTACGGGAGGACTGGGTTCCAGCGTCCCGATCTTATGTCATCACGTGACGTCCCCCCCCCCTTCCCGGTCTTCATTTCTGATCCAGTCCTTGGAACAAGCATGCTCTGGAATTCAGGAACAAGGAACAGTGATTCTCCCTCTGCCCGTCTGGGAGTCGGTCATTGAATCGTTAACCCCTCCACAGCGTCCCATCACACACTCCCGGGGCCAGACACAGAGTGAATCTTCCTCCACACTGTCCCATCACACAATCCCGGGGTCAGACACAGAGTGAATCTCCCTCCACACCGTCCCATCACACACTCCCGGTGTCAGACGCAGAGTGAATCTCCCTCCACACCGTTTCATCACACACTAACGTGGTCAGACACAGAATGAATCTCCCTCCACCCCGTCCCATCACACACTACCGGTGTCAGACACAAAGTGAATTTCCCTCCACACCGTCCCATCACACACTCCCGGGGTCAGACACAGAGTGAATCTCCCTCCACACCGTCCCATCACACACTCCAGGGGTCAGACACGGAGTGAATTTCGCTCCACACCTTCCCATCACAAACTCCCGGGGTCAGACGATGAGTGAATCTCCCTCCACCCCGTTCCATCACACACTCTCGTTGTCAGTCACGGAATAAATCTCCCTCCACACCGTCCCATCACACACTACCGGTTTCAGAGACAAAGTGAATTTCCCGCCACGCCGTCCCATCACAAACTCCCGGGGTCAGACACAGACTGAATCTCCCTCCACACCGTCCCATCGCACACTCCCGGTGTGAGACACAGATTGAATCTCCCTCCACACCGTCCCATCACACAATCCCGAGGTCAGACACAGCGTGAATCTCCCTCCACACCGTCCTATCACAGTCTCCCGGGGTCAGACACAGAGTGAATTTCCCTCCACACCATCCCAGCACACAATCCCGGGGTCAGACACAGAGTGAATCTCCCTCCACACCGTCCCATCACACAATCCCGGTGTCAGACACAGAGTGAATCTCTCTCCACACCTTCCCATCACACACTCCCGGGGTCAGACACAGAGTGAATCTCCCTCCACCCCGTCCAATCACACACTCCCGGGGTCAGACACAGAGTGAATCTCCCTCCACCCCGTTCCATCACACACTCCCGGGGTCAGACACAGAGTGAATCTCCCTCCACCCCGTCCCATCACACACTCCCGGGGTCAGACACAGAGTGAATCTCCCTCCACCCCGTCCCATCACACACTCCCGGGGTCAGACACAGAGTGAATCTCCCTCCACCCCGTCCCATCACACACTCCCGGGGTCAGACACAGAGTGAATGTCCCTCCACACCATCCCAGCACACAATCCCGGGGTCAGACACAGAGTGAATCTCTCTCCACCCCGTCCCGTCACACACTCCCGGGGTCAGACACAGAGTGAATCTCCCTCCACACCGTCCCATCACACACTCCCGGGATCAGACACAGAGGGAATCTCCCTCCGAACCACCATGAGAGGCCTTGTTGAAAGCTTTTCAAATTCGACTAATACAATATCCAACCCGGGCTTCATCAATCAACCATTTTTCATAAACAATGTGATCAGGTTTGTAAACTATAATCTCACCCACACAAAGCCATTTTGCAAACCTCAAAAAAATATGCCTTTACCGATGTGAGTTGAGTCTATGAGTAAGAATTAATGTAAAGACTAATGCACGAGTCAACCATTTACCGGACGTACAAAAAAGCTGGATGAGCTCAGCAGGGCCGGCAGCATCAGTTGAAAAAAGCAGTCAATGTTTCTGGTCGAGAACCTTCGTCAGGTCTAAAGAAGCAGGGGGCAGGGGCCCTATGAAGAAGATGGCGGAAAACCAATCAGAGGAAAGATCAAGGGGTGGGGAGGGGAAGCAGGGAGGGGTTAGGCAGGAGAGGAGAAGAAGTTATCTAAGGGAAAAGCACAATGGGTTGTTGACCCCACCAGACCACCACACCAGCCTCCGGAACCAGCATATTATCCTACGCAACTTCCGCCACCTTCAACAGGACCCCACCACTAAGGACATCGTTCCCTCTCTACCCCTCTCTGCTTTTCGCAGGGATCGTTCGCACGCATCTATCCGAACTTCTCTTAAATATTGAAATCAAACTTGCATGCAACACTCATTCTGGCAGCTCGTTCCAACACTCTCACAACCGTCTGAGTGAAGAATTTTCCTTTCCTGTTCTCCTTAAACTTTCACCCATCATCCTTAACTCATGCGCTCTGGTTGTAGTACCTCCCAACCCCCATGGAAAAAGCCGACTTGCATTCACCCAATCACTGGGACTTCACCTCTGCAGGGGTGATCGATACCAAAGGGATAGTTTGCATCTTCACTAGAAAGGGGTGGTGGTCAGTATCCTGAGGTTCTGCGCTGTTTTTTCACCACACGTTTTCTGACAAACGATCATCACAATTGGCAAACAAGAGGAAATCTACAGCTGCTCGAACTTCGAGCAACAAACTCAAAATGCTGGAGGAGCTTCGCAGGTCAGGCAGCATCTTTGAAAAAAAAAGTACTTCTTCTGTTAATGCTGTCTGGCCTGCTGAGTTCTTCAAGCAATTTGTGTGTGTAGACCATCGTACGTTATAGTCTGTAACTTCCTTTTGGAATTGAAGACAATTCGATGTGGCTGAACCGAGGCGAGATAGCCGATCCTTTGCTGAGAGCAAGGAAGACACAAGCTTCGATCGGTGTCAGCACCGTGCGAAAGCCAGTTGCAGGTGCTGAGGTTTGGGCAAGATTGAGTCTGTGTTTTACTTTAGTAGCAATGTTAGATCTGTGAAGGGAGCACTGGTCTGAACTGCCCAGAGAAATTACTCTTGCCAATGGAACTGTTTTGAACGCTGACATTAAATTTCTTATAATGGACTGCACGAATCCTAATCTCTGAAACAACTTCACGAGAATGAGTGTGAAGTCCGTTATTGCATCTACGGGGTAATGGGATCAGATTTAGCTAACTGTACGGACAATAGCTATGTCACCAGTAATATCACAACTTCTGCTGATGGCAGTTACAGATTCGGCTGGCAGGCTGAACAAACGCTGTCAAGGGGTTATTACAATTCGGCATATGTAGTACCAAATAGATACCATCTGCCAGCGTTGAAGGATGAAGGAGACTGAGCAACGTTACTGGATTGCAGTGTTCCTGTTCTGGGACCGTGGATAGACATGAAAAGCCAGAGAAAGCAGCACCTCCTAGTGGCCCCATATTTTAATTCCGCGTCCCATTCCCATTCTGATATGTCTATCCACGACTCCTCTACTGGCACGATGAAGCCACACTCAGGTTAGAGGAACAACACCGCATATTCCGTCTGGGTAGCCTCCAACCTGATGGAATGAACATAGATTTTTTCAAACCCGTTAATAAACTTCCTCCCTTTCTTAGCCCATCCCTGATCGATTTATTCCCCACCCTCCCTTTTTACGGAGACACTAATCTTACCTCCACTAATGCCCACCTTTAAGTACTCACCCTGGCATTTTAAAGCTGCACCTTGTCATATTTGATACTTGCACCCTGGGTAAGTGATTCTGCTTGTCTACGCCTCTCTTAGTTTTATAAAGTTCTACCATTTCACCTGTCAGCCTCCTTCACTTCGTGGAAAACAGTCCAAGTCAGTATGATCTTTCCTTGTAACTGAATCCCGCGGTCCATGTAACATTCCTGTGAATCATTTTTGCATCGTTTCAGCTGAACCACATCCTTCCTCTCGTGGTGACCAGAACTGCACAGGGTACTCCTGGTGTGGTTTCATTATTGATTTGTACAACTGTAATATGATATCCCAGCTCCTCTCAAAGCCTTTTGCCGATGAAGGCAAGCATGACGTGCACCTTCTTCACAACCTTGTCTACCTGTGTTGGCACCTTCATGAAATTATGTACCTGTACCCCAAATCTTTCTTTTCGTCAACAATCCTCAGGAACCTATTATTCTCTGTCTGTCTCATAACCTGCTTTAACTTTGCAAAATCCATCATTGTGCATTTGTCTGACACTGTAACAAAACCTCTCTATTTCTCTACAGCAATAAATATCAATGAACCATTCACCTCTGAACCTTGGTCATATATGATTTTATGAACCACTCACTACACCCATCTCTACTTCGTTGTGCAGGAGAACACATTGACGCCTCTCTATTTCTCTCATTGACAATTTATCTCTACATAAATAATTGTCTGACTTTTGTTTCCTCCTGCTTCTCTGCATGCCATCACACTTTACCACATTAAGCTTCATTTACCAAGTATTCTTCTCACCAGCTTCCCCATGTCTTGTTGGAGAGACCAGATGTTCAAACACAACACGTCCCCTCATCACGTTCCCCATCATTGACACCGTGGATTCCGCACATTCTGCCCTTTCATCGGGTCATTAATATCAATAAGTCATTGATGATCCCTGGAAAACTCCACCAATTATATCCTCCTTACACGTTATTCTGTCTCAGTATGATAACCTGACTTCAATCAATATTAACACACTTCCTTCCCAGCACAGAGCTCTTGTCTTGTGCACTTGCCTTACATGTGGTAAATGCCCCTGAAAGTACAAAGACACACTTCTCCAACTTCCCCTATAAAGTCTCAAAACTCTGGTATCACACAAAATGCTGGTGGAACGCAACAGGCGAGGCAGCATCTATAGGGAGAAGGGCTGTCGAAGTTTCGGGCCGAGACCCTTCGTCAGGACTAACTGAACGGAAAGATAGTAAGAGATTTGAAAGTGGGGGGGAATTCAAAATGTCAGGAGAAGACCGGAGGGGGTGGGGTGAAGCTGAGAGCCAGAGAGGTGATTGGTAAAAGGGTTACAGAGCTCGAGAAGGGAAAGGATCATGGGACGGGATGCCGAGTGAGAAGGAAAAGGGGAGGGGAGCACCAGAGGGAGATGGAGAACAGGCAGAGTGATGCGCAGAGAGAGAAAGAAAAAATAAAGGGAGAAAGGGGAAAAAAACTAAATATGTCAGGGATGGGGTAAGAAGGTGCATTAACGGAAGTTAGAGAAGTCAATGTTCATGCCATCAGGTTGGAGGCTAACCAGCTGGTATAAAAGGTGTTATTCCTCCAACCTGAGTGTGGGGTGAAGGGTCTCGGCCCGAAACGTCGACAGTGCTTCTCCTAATAGATGCTGCCTGGCCTGCTGTGTTCCTCCAGCATTTTCTGTGTCTTGTTTTAATATTCAGTAACCCAGGTTACAGGGTCCAAGACCAGGTTCCAGATGGACAGGGTGGTGAAGAGGGGTTTGGAACACTGTCCTTCAGTCAGGGCACCGAATATAGAAGCTGGGAAGAAATGGTGCAGATGCACACCACGTTGGTTTCGCCGCATTTTGCAAATAGTGTTTAGTTCAGGTCGCCCTGCTGTATGACAGACACCAATCAGCTGGAAAGAGTGCAGAGGAGATTTACTGGGATGTGACTGGATCTCAAAGGACTGAATTGTGAAAGGTGTTTTGGACAATTTTCCCTGGAATGTCAGAGAATGAGTGCTGGTATTGCAGAGGTGTATTGCAGTGTGGGTCGAATAAAACAGTCTTTCTGCCAGTGTTGGGGAATCAGGAACCGGAAGGCATTGGTGTAAGAGGAGATCTAATAGGAACCTGAAGGGCAACATTTCCAAGCACAGGCTGGACAGCAAATGGAATGAGCTACTGGGGGAGTGGTTGAATGAGGTACATCGAAGCAGTACTCGGACAGGCTAATGGGAAGGAAAGGTTTTGAAGGATATGGGTCAGAAGGTGGGAAATGGGACAAGGACGGAGGATAACATTGTTCATAATATCGTTGTGAGGCGGTTACAGACCAGAAGCTCAGATGGGAATTTTGGTCAGTGTGGACCATTTGAGCTGAAGACTTGTTTCTGTGCTGTGTGAATCTGACTGTAAACCCTCTTGGTTTAGTTCAATGACATTAAACTTTTCTAAATGACTTGTCATTTCTTCACAGATTATAGACTCCAGTACAGTTACCTACTTTGTTTTCCTTTCTCTTCCACCCTTCAGCAATGGTTTTCAGCTCCACTGGGACCTTTCTGTAACAGTGATTTTTGACAGATTCCAATGTCTCTACTTTCTCTCCAGCCTTCCTGTGAAACCGTCTGGTGCAGGTCGTTGGGAACTGGATATTTTTGCTTTTAGTCCCATTAGTTTATCACCCCTGATGGTGATTGCTACACATTATGGCACAGCATTGAAATGTCACCGTTAGATATCTGTAGGATGTTTGCTGTGTCCCCACTGAAAACACTAATGGAAATTATTGAGTTAACTAATCTGTTTTTCCTTGATATTTTTATCTTTTGTCGCATCATGAGTTACTGGAAAAATCCCGACTGTTTTGTCCACCCTGTCGTTGCCTCTTTGTTTGTTCTCTGAGTTAATATTTACCTTGAACTCTTTTAACCACAGACTGTTGTTTGCTCCCTGTGATTCCTCTGTCTGATCGGGATAAATGTCGGCTCTAACGAACCTTCTCCTTAAACATCTGCCACTGCTCATATTCAGGATCCTTCACCGCAAGAACTCTCTGTAATACCACCTCTTTACACAGATTACAACTGAAATGGCATGTTCCTGGGTAAATAAACTACTGTATGAAACTGTCTCTGACCATTCCACAAATTCCTCTTCCACTGAACCAGTCTGATTATTTTAATCAATAAACAAACAGAAGCAAACACACAGAGAATGTTGGAGGAACTCAGCAACCAGTCGACAGCTCGGGCTGGGAACCTTCATTCTGATTAAAGAGAAAGAGACAAAAGCCAGAATTAGGTGATGGGGGAGGAGTAGAAGGACAAGTGAGTGCGGGAGGGGTCTGGTTTCTGGAGGAACGATTATGTGAAGAGCTGAGTGACAGGCAGAAAAGGCAAAGAGATGAAGAGAAAGGAATCTAACAGGAGAGACGCAGGACCACGGGATTACACAAAAGAGATGGAGAGCCAGACAGAATTGATGAGGAGGTCATGGCGGTGCGTGAGGGGAAGTGAAGGAGTAAAAAGCCACCAGAATGGGGCGGGGGGATCCGAAGGAACGCTGAGGTGGAGTGGGCGGAAGAAGCACAGGATATTCATTTCTTGAATTTGAAGAAATCAATGTTCATGCCGTCGAGATTGGAGGCTACACAATCGGAATATGAGTCGTTGCTCATTCAACATATACTTGGCCTCATCGCAGCAGGAGAGGGGGCCATAGTCAGACATGCTGTTGATGGCCCTCCGCTGGTCAGGTTCGACCATGGATATTGTACCTTCGCGGATGAAAGTCAATATGCAAGTCAGGGTAGTACGATACATAAAGCAAGCTGTTGCCCATGCAGGGGTGAATGCTCTCCACGCAGCTGATGAATCCAGAGCAATGGTCGAGACCGATGCAGTCAGGCACCAGAGGTGTCGCAGAATTAGGGGTGTGCCTCGAAGTAGGGATGACCGTCTCTAATGACATTTGAAATATTTCTGTCACTGCCCTAGCTGTATCTACAATAACTTCCCTCAAGGTCCTAGAGGAAATCCTGTCAGGACCCGAAGGCTTTTGCCATTTTATATTCGTTAAAAGCGCCAGTACTTCCTCTTTTTTAGTCATCATTGTTTCCACAACTACCATACTTGTTTCCCTTATCTTACATGATACAATATCCTTCTCCTTATTGAATACCGAAGAAAATAAATTGTTCAAAATCGACCCCATCTCTTTTGGCTCCACATATAGCTGTCCACTCTGATTTTCTAAGGGACCAATTTTATCCCTTACTATCCTTTTGCTATTGATATAACTGTAGAAACCTTGAGGATTTATTTTCACCAGACTTGCCAAAGCAACCTCGTATCTTCTTTTAGCTTTTCTATTTTCTTCCTTAAGATTTACTTATATTCTTTATATTCCTCAAACACGTCATTTACACCATGCTGCCTATATTTATTATAGACCTTTCTCTTTTTCGAAATAATCTTCCAATGTCCCTTGAAAACCATGCCTCTCTCAAATATCTCACACTCTCTCATACCCGGACTCCAGCACCATCAATACTGGTTCCAACGACCATGGAATGGCCCCGCCGTCGATATCGGCTGCCACAATAACCCAGGGCATATTCAAAACCCGGACTCCAGCATCATCAATGCCAGTTCCAACGACCATGGACACCTTCAACGCGATTGCGCAGACCCCAACTGTGACTCCAGCATTGAACACCAGGCCGGGTCTTCACGTGCTGCGGTTGTGACTCCTGTCTGACCTTCCCCAAGCACCACTCTGCAAACTCCTCTCCCTCAATCCCATCGTCAGCTCCTGGACCCTCAGAGGCTCCAACTTCCTCTCACCCTAATCCTTCCCTCTCCACCGACTTCACCAGCCTCTCCCCTGTGATCTTATCTCTCACCCGTGCCGGGTATTTACCATCCCCTCCGACATTCAACTCTCTGAGGCAGAGTGCTCTGTCCTCAGTAAAGACCTCATCTTTGTGCTCCTTCGCCCACACCTCAGCGAGTTCGACGTACGCCATGATGCTGAACTTTTCTTCCGCCGGCTCCGTCTACGAGCCTAATTCTTCGGCAAGGACTCTCCCACCCCCACCGATGACCCGTCTTCAACCAAACTCCTCTTCATGGACACCCCGCTCTGGTCTTCTGCCTGCTCTGGATCTCTTTATTGCTAGCTGCTGACGGAACATCAACCATCTGGACTTCACCGCACCTTGTTCCACTTCCAACCTCACTTCTTCCGAACGCTCTGCTCTCCACTCCCTCCGCACCAACCCCAAACTCAATATCAAACCCGCTGATAAGGGGGCGCTGTTGTGGCCTAGTGTACCGACCTCTACATGGCCGAGGCACAGCGACAACTCACTGATACCTCCTCTTACTTACGCCTCGATCATGACCCTACTAAGGAGTACCAGGCCACTGTCTCCCACACCATCACCAACCTTGTCAGCTCAGGGGAGCTCCCATCCCCTGCCACCAATCTCATAGTTCCCACACCCCGTACTTCCCGTCTCAGCCTCCTGCACAAGATCCACAAACCTGCCTGTCCAGGTAGACCTATTGTCTCAGCTTGCTTCTGCCCCACCGGACTCATTTCTGCGTATCCTGACACTGTTTTATCCAACCTTGTTCAATCCCTTCCCACCTATGTTCGTGACACTTCTCATGTTCTGAATTTTTTCAGTGATTTTTAGTTCTATTGCCCCCCACTGCATTATTTTCACCATAGACGTGCAGTCCCTATATACCTCCATCCCCCACCAAGAAGGTCTTAAAGCTCTCCAATTATTTTTGGATTCCAGACCAAACCAATTCCCGTCTATCACCACTCACCTCTGTCTAGATGAATTCGTTCTCACTCTCAATAATTTATCCTTTGGCTCCTCCCACTTCCTCCATACCAAAGGTGCAGGCAGGGGCACCCGCATGGGTCCCATCTACGTCAGCATTTCTGTTGGCTTTGTGGAGCAGTCCATGTTCCAAGCCTATACGAGTATCTGCCCCCCTCTTTTCCTTCGCTACATCGACGACTGCATTGGTGCTGCTTTCTGCACGCATGCTGAACACGTTGATTTCATTAACTTTCCCTCCAACTTCCATCCTGTTCTCAAATTTACCTGGTCCATTTCCGACACCTCCCTCCCCTTTCTTGATCTTCCTGTCTCCATCTCTGGAGACGGCTTATCTACAAATATCTTCTATAAGCCGACTGAATCTCACAGCTACCTGGACTATTTGAATTCCCACCATGTCTCTTGCAAAAATGTCATCCCCTCTTCGCAATTCCTGCGTCTCCGCCGCATCTGCTCTTGGGATGAGGCTTTTCATTCCAGGACGAAGGAGATGTCTTCCTTTTTCTATATACCGTCTGGGCAGCATCCAACTTGATGGCATGAACATTGACTTCTCTAACTTTCGTTAATACCCCTCGCCTTCTTACCCCATCCCTGATTTAGTGATTCCCCCCCCCCGCCACTTTCTGTTCTCTCTCTGTCCATCATGCTGCCTGTTCTCCATCTCACTCTGGTGTTCCTCTCCACCTTTCTTTCTCCCTAGGCCTCCCGTCCCATGTTCCTTTCCCTTCTCCAGCCCTGTATCCCTTGTGCCAATCAACTCTCTAGCTTTTTGCTTCAACCCACCCGCTCAGGTCTTTTCTTATATTTTTGCGTTTCCCCCTCCACCTCCTATTTTCAAATCTTTGTCTTTTCTTTCAGTTAGTCCTGACGAATGGTCTCGGCCCGAAACATCGACAATGCTTCTTTCCATAAATGCTGCCTGGCCTGCTGCGTTCCACCTTCATCTTGTGTGTGTTTCTCGAATTAGCAGCATCTGCAGATTTCCTTGTGTTTACATTGATTTCTTACAATTTTAAAAGTAAGGTTGCTATTAATTGATACCAAATTATTCAAAGGAAAATGTTCATTCTTATGAAAATTTATTTTGTCCTGAAAACTAGCAAAAACAGGAGAATGAAGGAAGTACGAAAGGTAATGAAGTCTTAACATTAGAAATATAAAGCAAAAGGTCTTCGGCATAATGCAAAAGTTCTAAAGAAAGGACATATTTGACACAGCTTTGTGGACCAAGGAGCCTGTATTGTGCTGTTGCAATTCTGTGTTCTGTATGTTCCTATTCTACCTGTTTCCTCAACACTACATGCCCTTCCACGAATCTTTCTAACATCTGAAACTTGGCAACACAGCCATCTATTCTATCATATAAGTCATTATATACAGCAAAAAAAAGAAGTGATCCCAACACCGACCACTGTGGAACACCACTGGCCACTGGCAGGTAGCTGGAAAAGGAGCATTTTATTCCCAATTGCTGCCTCTTACCAATCAGCCAATGACCTAACAATGTTAATAACATTCTAGTAATATCGTGGGCTCTTACTTTGGTAATCAGCCATCTGTGTGGTAACTTGTCAAAGGCCTTCCTAACATCCAGATAAACAAAATCCGCTGCATCCCATTTATCTATCCTACTTGTATTCTCCTCAAAGAATTCCAACAGGAAGACGTGAATTATTCAAAGAGTAAATAAATAGACTAAGCTCAGAGATAGTGCTTAGCCGATGACGAATTATTTTGACACAACTAAAGCATCCTTTTATCACTGACTGAAGAGTCATGGAAGATTGAAGATTGTCACCATCCAGACTATAGGTGATCCTGGCCCTCTGTGCAATTCCCAATCTACAATACAAGGTCAGCAATATTCATTTGTTACTGAAAGCTTGGAGCCATAAACATGGAATAAAATAAACATTTAACATTGAATCGGATAGAAAACCTGATTCATAAAGGTTTGGATACAGGAGGAAGTGGTTTATGATGAATGTTAAATTGTGCCAATGCTTAAAATAAGGGATAGCAAAAAATAAAGGCCTGAAAGAGGACCACAAGCTTTAGGTTTGGAGGCCATTGTGCCTCAATGACCCTGAGTTCTATGTTGTCTGGAGACAGGGGCTTCCGCTTTGGCTCTCGGCAGTATCAGCCGTACCAAATAGGTCAATAAGTAAAGGCCAGGCTAAGAGAGGTCCACGGGTCTGGGCGTTCAGCCAAGGAATAACAACTCTGACTGGTAAGACCAAACTGCTCCAGAAACAGCAATGAAGAATTATTCTAGATCTGAGTGTAAGGCTTCTCCTCAGTCTCCACGTGGGATGTGTACTGGACTGCACTGAAACCCAAGAGGAAGCTACTGACATGGTGAAGAAAGCCCTGACCACGGCCAGAGAAGGAAGACATTTATTTCTGCCCTAACTGTCAGTAGTGTAATTGGCAGAAAATATAAATAAAATAGTTGCACTTGGACTTTTAGCATTTTTCATTTTCAAATTATAACAGCTCAGAAGTGGTAGTCGGATGCAGCAAATTGAAGTACTTTATTACACAGAAGGAAACAACTCCAATGTCATGATGAACATCCTCTTATTAGTCGTGTGCTCTGAATCATTCACCAGGAAATGCTGATGGATATTTGCCATACACACACATACTCATTGCAGAAATCAAAATCATATTTCTGGAGGTGTATTTCCTTAGCATCAGCTTGGCTTACAATTGAGACTGGATACAATTGGAAAGGAAGCTGAAATGTTTTCTCTGGAACACCAGAGACTGAGGCGGGATCAGATAAAAGTTTATAAGATTAAAAGAGGCACAGATAGATTAGACAGGGAGTATCTGTTTCCCGTGGTTGAAATGTCAAATACCAAAGGGCAGGCATCTAGAGTGAGAAGGCATGGGTTCAAGGGGCACATGAGAGGTAGGCCTTTGACTCAGAGAGTTGTGGATGACTGGAATGCATTGTTCTTACGAGCTCTTAACAGATCTTTACTTACCAAACGGTTACCTGCTGTGTTCTGGACAGCTATGTGGGAATATGCATCTCAGACTTTCGCACATATTTTCCTGTGAATTGACAAGAAACAAAGAACAGAGAATTCAGCTTGCAGCTCCGTTATCTCAGACTATTGACTTTGTTGCCCATGGAAGAATTCCACAGCATGCTTTCTGGAGTGCTGTTGCACTGAAAAGGGTTCAGGTATGAGGACAGGTGACAGAAAATAGTTGAGAGAATAACACACGCCAATCCTCATGGAGGGATCAGAAATTAAATGAGGGAGCTAGGTTCCTGGGTGTGAAAATATTCGAGGACATAACCTGGACCCAACATATTTATGCTGTTGTAAAGAAGGTATTTCGGCGGCTATATTTCAATAGAAATTTGAGTAGATTTTGAATGTCACCAAAAACGCTATACTTTCTTGGAAGCTTGACAAAATTTGACATGTTAGCTGAAACATTTACAAGTTTCCACAGTTGTATGTTAGAGAGTATATTGACTGGTTTTCTCGTGGCCTGATATGGAAGCATCAATGCCATTGTACGGAAAAGCCTGTCAGTAGTAGTAAATATGGCCCAGTCCGTCATTGGTAAACCAAACCCACTAATCCCTCCTACCTACACCATGTCCAAATCCCTCCATCTTCCTGCATCAGATCACCTCTCAGTCTCTGGAGTTGCAGTGAAAACAACTATTTTATTACCCCTCTTGTGATAGTACACACCCTTTAACTGAGGCAGCATCCTGGTAAACATATTCTGCACCCTCTACAGAGCCTCCACATCCTTCCAAGTGTGGGGCCACCAGAACTTTATGCAGTGATGCTGACGTGGCCCAACGAGAGTTTTACCAAGTTGGAACATGAATTTTGAACTCAGTACCTCGACAAATAAATGAAAGCATTCTGTAAGCTTCTCGGAAGCAACATATCAACCTGTGTAGCTACATTCAACTAGCAATGAATGGGGATGCCATGATCTCTGCTCAGCAACACTCTAAAACACTCTGTCTCTTTGCATTTGCCCTGCAGAGTTGCAGTTCCTCACATTTCTCTGGGTCAAATTCCATCTGCCATTTCTCAGCCTATATCTGCAACTGATCTATATTTTGTTGTATTCATTGCCACTCCCTTGTACTATCCACAGCTCCGTCAATCCTGGTATCATCTGCTAATTTACTAACGAATCCATCTACATTTTCATCCAGGACATCTGGAGACATTACAAGCAGCAGAGGTCCCATAATAGATCGCTGTGAAACTCCACTAATCGAAGACCTCCAGCTCCAATGTTTTCCTTCAACCACTCCTCCTGTCTCTTATGCGAAAGCCAGTACTGACTCCAAACATCCAATTCCCTGCCAACCACATGCATCTGAATTTTCCGGATTACCATCCAAAAAGACTTTGCCCAGCGCCTGAGTAAAATCAATGTAGATACATGCACTGCCTACCCTTATCAAGCTCTATGTAAATAGCTTCTATTTGGATAAACAAGTTTGCCAAGAATAATCAATTGAAGGTGACCATGAACAAATAGGTCCTGACTCAGTGTCGTCAGTTGGGGGTCGTATGTCCTCACTGTCCCTGGGATCAAGTCCACATATTTAGACATCAAAGTTAACACTATTGCTGCCAGAAGAAGTGAGAAACAAGATACACTTAAACATCATCCATAACATTTCCAATCTGTTGAACCCATTTCCCTGCAATTTAGTGAAAGACTGTCTATAGCCGTAGTTATGTGACTTGTCAGGACCTCAGTCCGAGCATGATTCAGCTGTACCCTGTCCAATCAAATCATCTCCATTCCTCCCCAAAAGTGGGACCAAAGTATCATGAATATCAGCAATCTTCCTCCAGTCTTTGAGGCACACTTTTAACTCCCTAATCTAATTGATCCTGTAACAAGCGCACGCACTTTACATAACAATGCAGAGTATATTAACCTTTTGATTCTGATTCCTATATTTATTTCTTAGCTGCTTAGCAGTCACTTTTCAGTGGTTATCCTATTTGCTGGACTCACCTGGACCAGGACCACTGATCATTTTTTTTCTCCCACCCAAAATTCCTCCGCAGTTCAGATGTGATGCCCCAAATCTATTATTTACTTATTTATTGAGATGCAAGATGGAACAAGGACTTCCATCCCCTCAAGTTGCGCCACCTAGTAAACCAAGGTACAAGCTGTGTAATCACAGGACAATTTGTAATGATCAATTCCCAAGCCTATCGGTCTTTGAACCGTGAAAAGAAACTCGATCAGTCGGGAATATCCCAAGCTTTCCACTCAGTGGATGTAAAGAGACTCCGAGCATGATGGGACTGGAATTGTTCTCCAAACTCCGGAACGTCCCAGTCGCCCCACTCTTTGAGAAATGTGAAAGGCAGAAGATAGGAAACAAGGGGCTAGGTAATCAGACTTTAGTGGTAGGGACGATGTTGGAGTTGATTGTAAAGGATGTGGTTTAGAGATTCTGGAAGGCACGAATAGCTTGTCAGAGGCATGGTTTCCTTGAGAAAACCTTGCCTGACTAATCTGTTGGAATTCTTTGAAGAAAGAAAAAAAATAAGATACGCAAATATGTTGATGTTGTGTCGATGTAGATACGTTGATGTTGTGGACATAGATTTTCAGAAGGCTTTTCACAAGCTGCCACACTGTAACACTATAACACTATAACAAACTATAAACCCATGGTATTATAGAAAAGATACCAGCACGGATTCAAGAAGTGCTGATTGGCAGGAGGAAAAGAGCGGGGAGAATGGGATCCTTTTCTGATTCATTACCCTGACTATTGGTGTTCCTCATGGGTTTGTGTTGTGACCAATTTTTTTTTATTATTATATGAGAATGATTTGAGTGATGGGATTGATGGACCTGATGGAATTGATGGCCTTGTTGCAAAGTTTGCAGACGATACAAAGATAAGTGAATCGGCAGGTAGATTTGAAAGAATAGGGAAGATACAGAAGAATTCGACACATTAAGGGAATGGTCAAATAAGTGGCAGATGAATCCAATGTTGAGAGGTTTATGGTTGTAAACTTTGTTAGAAGAAATGAAGGTTTTACTGCTTTCTAAATGGAAATAAAACATAAAAATCTGAAGTGCAAAAGCATTTGGGATTCCTGTGCAGCATTTGAAAACTTAATTTGTAGGTTGATTCTGTGGTCAGGAAGGTAAATGCCGTGTAAAATTTTATTTCAAGAGAATCAGAATATAAAACCGAGGATTGAATGTCTTGTAATATGAAGAGCATTTAGAACATAGAACATGGAAAACTTCCAGCACAATGCAGGTCCTTTGGCCCACAATGGTTTACAGAACATTTTTTTGAATTTATAATTTACCCCGGATTACACATAGCCCTCTATTTTTTCTAAACTCCATGTTCCATCCCAGGAGTCTCTTCAAATACCCTATTGTATCCTCCTGCACCATTCCACAAACTCATCACTCACTGCTTAAAATACTTACCCCTGACATCTCCTCTGTATCTACTTCCAAACACCTTCAAAATGTGCCCTCACACATTAGCCTTTTCAGCCTTGTATAAGACCTCTGACTATCTGCACAAACTAAGCCCCTGATCATCTTATACACCTCTATTATGTCACCACTCATCCTTCGTTGCTCTGAGAAGAAAAGGACAAGATCATTCAATCTATTCTCAATGGGCATGCTCCTCACTACCGGGACCATCCTCGTAAATCTCCTCTGCACTCTCTCTGTAGTCTCCACATTCTTCCTTTTGTGCAGCGACCAGAACTGGGCACAGTATTCCAAGTGGGGTCTGACAGGCGTACTATATAGCTGCAATATTAACCTCTCGGCTCTTGATCTCAATCCCACAGTTGGTGAAGGCCAATGCACCGTATGTCTCATCAACCACAGTCAAACTGAACAGCAGCTTTGAGTGTCTTATGGACTTGGACCCTCTGTTCCTCTGTACAGACAACCAAATAAAGAAATGTTCCTCCAAACCATGGTGCACTCAGAAAACATATACCCACAAAGCACAGCACATAAAACACACCATTATCACAAATAAATGGCTAAAATAAAATTCACAATACATGCAGTGGGCAGCACGGGTGAATTGTAAAGAGTAAACAGTAAACAATAAACAGCTCACATTGCTCGTGATGAGACCTTGGTGGTGCGAGGATATTTATTAGGTTCTCAGCCTGAGGGAAGAAGCTGTTACCCAGTCTGGCAGTCGTAGACCTGATGCTCCAGCATTTAATTCCTAAAGATTGTGGGTGTCAAAGAGATTGGCGGATGTGTGGTACGAGACCTGAACAAATTCAACTTTGTTATTTCACTAATGCTGCCCTCAAACGTTGTTAACATTCATTCTGTCTTTGTTCCTTGAGCGTGTCCTGTCAACCAGCCAGTCCAGAATTCTTGTTGTCATGGAGAATGGCTGAGAACAGAAGCAGTTCTTGCAGTCTCCATTTCTCTAAGTTCATCTTTCTCCCTCTATGATACGTCAGTCTTCCATCAGCTGAATAACAGAACTGAGCAGCAACAAGATAAGCAAGGCCACATGGTCGACAGGCACCAGTAGAACACACAAAGGGTGAAATATACATTGATCAATTTGTACTTTTTATGACTGCACATAAAATATATTGGAATACGATGCACTGTTTCGATGTAAGTGAACAATTGGTGAGGTGTAGAAGAGGATATTTTAGGTCCGAATGTAAATGTCTGGGTCAATACGAGTGGCATTCAGATCTGTCACTGAAAGGGTAGCGATGAGCGTACTGGAAATATAGGTGCAGCAGATAAACACCAGTAACATTTTTAAACCTGATGTGGATGTAAGGCAAAGAACACCATGAATCTATCAAGTTCAGACAGTGACCAGCCTCTGATATCTGCTGGATAGTGGAACAGGTTTAGTAGTCCCACAGGAAACACTGAGATTCTAAAGTGTTTGCGATTATCACTCATCATTCACTCAAAATCTACATTATGCAAGCTGTCCTCTTACTACAATTGTTCTCTGGAGAACCTGCTCAGCATGGCCTAAGACAATTCATCTGGGTATGTTCCCATCTTGGCCCACAGACACTTCATAACGCCAGTCCATGGGGTTAATTCAGTATTAAGCCCGAAAGCTGAGTGCTGCTTACTATATATAAAGTCACACTCGATAACGGAGTCAGCTCACAGGGGAGCTGGAAGCACTAGTGACTGTAGATCAGTTTGACAATTGATCCTCTGCACTGGTTTGCCAGCTGACTGCACATCAGCTGGACTCGAAGAGCACAGGGCCAGTTCCAGAGCGAGCTGCTGCTCTGCTGACATCGGCAATCAGTGAGGAGCTTTTTCCACAAACTCAGTGTTAAAGATTCATCGGCTGAAAACACATGTCCACTATTACAAAAAGAAAATAATCTGAACTACTTAATAAAATAGATTTGGAGAAATATACTGCACAGAAAACAGGCACTTCAGCCAAACACATCCACTCTGAGCAAGTTACCTGAATGAGCTTCTTATTTGCCCTCAATGACCCTCTAAACCTTTCTAATCAATGCACATGTCCAAATGTCTTCTAAATGGTATAAACATGTCTATTAACTTAGTTTGTACTTAGTAAATCTGAGATGAATTTAGCCAGGGGATTTCCCAGCTTGTGAACTGGGAAGATCTGTGGAATGTCACTCTCTCTTTTTGGACTCTATGGAAAGTCTATGGTGGAGCACAGGGGCCGTCGGCTGAGTCCAATGCAGGATTTACAGTTGTCCAGTTATGGGGATTTCCCTCCACGGATACGTATTAGTCGCAATTAGAGATCAGACTTGACATCTGTTGCACAAAGACCAGCTCGTTCAATTCATACAAAGTCTGCAGGGTAACATAGTATTCCTCAGCTGACGAGAAATAAATCTCAATAATTTATTCACGATGCCTGATGACCTACCTTTTTCCCTTCAGGAGCTGGGGTTTGGATTCAAAGATATTAAGTGGTGTAAAGTGCTGACCACTGATTTGCTACGTGGAAGTGGGTGAGATGCTTCTGCATTGACAGAAAAGCTGATGTCATCCTGTTACATATTCCGGCAACAATGAATATATGAGTTCGGCAAGGGGTTCTGTATAACAAATAACACGTTTATTAAACACAGAAAACAAACCCCCCAAAAGTAACCAAACACTAACGTAACCGGAAACAGCTGTTAAAGCGATATTGCAAAAAGAGTTCTTTAAAGTAGTATTGCCAAAAGTTCGATATGCTCACAGTTCAGCTAAAAGGAGAGACTTTATAAGACTATTTAAATTTTCTTTCACGTCGCTTCACTTCGATACCCGATGTCGAACTTCTCCCACGACGAATTTACAAAACGGAACGGCTTAAAGGCACTGACCTTTCCTTTATCGCACTGTCCTCAATCTCCTGCTTTCCCGCAGAGATTAACACGTGAACAGTCCACGAAATCCTTTCGAATAAGGATTAAATAAGGTCGAACCCGTTTCACCGTCGAAGTAGATCCTCCTCGATCTTCGATCTTCACTCTCCACTGATTTCGGAACTAGCAGTATTTCAAGAACCTGCTGGCAATGATCTTTTAAACTTTTGGCATTTGATAAAACTTCACCCTTCAGCTAAACTGCGTCATCCCATTAAATCACGCAGTGGCATGAAATCAACTTGACAAATCCAGCCACGAGCTGCCTCCTCACAGGGTGGAGTCTTCCTTTTATAACCAGTTAAAAAAAAAACTGTCACATGATCTCTACTGGTGGGAAACTGACGTTATTTCACCATCACAAGACCATTACCTCAAGTCCAGTACAGCTTCAACCCCTGTCAAGTGACAAGGGCACCACTGTCATGTCACGAGTACGTAACCATCCATTCAGGGAATATACTGTTTTTAACTTTCCATTTGTTTTACAGTACCCAGTGAAAAGCATCCACTTCATGTGACAGAAGCCATAACAGATCATAAGTCTGTTGGTTATTCAAACTCTATCTGGAGACCTAATAGAGAAATCCCATCCTTACCCATTCTGGTTTTTCTTCACTCTCATCCCTACATCTAGACTCCTGACTCTTATCTGCCTCCTGACAAGCCTTTTGATAGTATCAAGTCTCCAGGAGCTTGTCAGGACGGGGACAGGATTGGACCCAAATGCAGAACGCAGGCACTGAAGTACTAGGGGTAGGACAGGATGGGGATGCCATGGCATGCAGGGGCTTATGCAGGCGGGGCTGGATCCCCGATTTCGTGATAGGGCAGGAGGATCCCAGAGCTCGTGGCGGGCCGCATGGATCCCGGGCAGGGCCACCTCCCAGGCTAAAAACACGGAGGCATCTGCAAGGAGCGGACACCTGGGCAGGTGCGGGGCACAACCCTTAGTGAGTAATGGGTGGAAAGGGCAGAATCCCCACCGGGCAGCGGCAGTCCAGCCAGTCCTGCCCGAGGAAGGCAAGGAATCAGAAGAAAGTTGGGTCCAGGGAGAGCAGTAGGGCTACCATGATACACCGGTTTATTGGGAAGGGCAACCGACAGCGTGACAGCGCAGGCAAGGCGACTAAGGCGGAACAGCGGGACCAGCGCACAGGAGAGAAGCAGTGGAACAAGACCAACCGGACAGAACAGATGCAGAAGAGGCCGGCAACCAGGGCAAAACAGGATTCCGAGCAGGCCGGCAACCAGGGAA
>NW_026779828.1:67500-69198 GCF_030144855.1 Hypanus sabinus
TGACATCAGTGATGGGTAAATTAATGGAAAGTATTCTTAGGGATAGTATTTATAATTATCTGGATAGACAGGATCTGATTAGAAGTAGCCAGCATGGATTTGTGTGTGGAAGGTCATGTTTGACAAACTTTATTGAATTTTTTGAAGAAGTTACGAGGAATGTTGACGAGGGTAAGGCAGTGGATGTAGTCTATATGGACTTCAGCAAGGCCTTTGACAAAGTTCCACATGGAAGGTTAGTTAAGAAGGTTCAGTCGTTAGGTATTAATGCTGGAGTAATAAAATGGATTCAACAGTGGCTAGATGGGAGATGCCAGAGAGTAGTGGTGGATAATTGTGATAATCGGGATGGAGGCCGGTGACTAGCGGGGTGCCTCAGGGATCTGTTTTGGGCCCAATGTTGTTTGTAATATACATAAATGATCTGGATGATGGGGTGGTAAATTGGATTAGTAAGTATGACGATGATACTAAGGTAGGAGGTGTTGTGGATAATGAGGTGGGTTTTCAAAGCTTGCAGGGAGATTTATGCCGGTTAGAAGAATGGGCTGAATGTTGGCAGATGGAGTTTAATGCTGAGAAGTGTGAGGTTCTACATTTTGGCAGGAATAATCCAAATAGAACATACAGAGTAAATGGTAGGGCATTGAGGAATGCAGAGGAACAGAGAGATCTAGGAATAACTGTGCATAGTTCCCTGAAAGTGGAGTCTCATGTAGATAGGGTGGTGAAGAGGGCTTTTGGAACGCTGGCCTTTATAAATCAAAGCACTGAGTACAGAAGTTGGGATGTAATGCTAAAGTTGTACAAGGCATTGGTAAGGCCAAATTTGGAATATTGTGTGCAGTTCTGGTCACCGAATTATAGGAAAGATATCAATAAATTACAGAGAGTGCAGAGACGATTTACTAGGATGTTACCTGGGTTTCAGCAATTAAGTTACAGAGAAAGGTTGAACAAGTTAGGTCTCTATTCATTGAGCGTAGAAGGTTGAGGGGGATTTGATCGAGGTATTTAAAATTTGAGAGGGATAGATAGAGTTGACGTGAACCAGGCTGTTTCTATTGAGAGTAGGGGAGATTCAAACTAGAGGACATGATTTGAGAGTTAGGGGGCAGAAGTTTAAGGGAAACATGAGGGGTATTTCTTTACTCAAAGAGTGATAGCTGTGTGGAATGAGCTTCCTGTAGAAGTAGTAGAGGCCAGTTCAGTTGTGTCATTTAAGGTAAAATTGGATAGGTATATGGACAGGAAAGGAGTGGAGGGGTTATGGGCTGAGTGCGGGTAGGTGGGACTAGGTGAGATTAAGAGTTCGGCACGGACTAGAGGCAAGATGGCCTGTTTCCGTGCTATGATTGTTATATGGTTATATGGTTATATAAGATTTACTAGAATGTTACCCGGGTTTCAGTACCTAAGTCACAGAGAAAGGTTGAACCAGTTTGGTCTTTATTCTTTGGAGCGTAGAAGGTTGAGGGAGGACTTGTTAGAGGTATTTAAAATTATGAGGGGGATAGATAGAGTTGACGTGGGTAGGCTTTTTCCATCGAGAGTAGGGGAGATTCAAACAAGAAGACATGAGTTGAGAGTTAGGGGACAAAAGTTTAGGGGTAACACGAGGGGGAACTTCTTTACTCAGATTGGGTAGGAAGTGTGAATGAGCTTCCAGTAGAAGTGGTAGAGGCAAGTTTGGTATTG
>NW_026779829.1:0-10000 GCF_030144855.1 Hypanus sabinus
AGCCTCACGCTTCGCGGCCTCAGGGCCCGGACAGCTTGCAATCATTGAGGGAACAGGAAGGTGGATTATTATCTGAGTGGTGTAGAGTTGGGTAAGGGAGAAATACAAAGAGATCTAGGAGTCCTTGTTCATCAGTCACTGAAGGTGAATGAGCAAGTGCAGCAGGCAGTGAAGAAGGCTAATGGAATGTTGGCCTTTATTACAAAGGGAATTGAGTACAAGAGCAAGGAAATCCTTTTGCATTTGTACAGGGCCTGGTGAGACCACACCTGGAGTATTGTGTACAGTTTTGGTCTCCAGGGTTAAGGAAGGACATCCTGGCTGTAGAGGAAGTGCAGCGTAGATTCAAGAGGTTAATTCCTGGGATGACCGGACTGTCTTACGCAGAGAGGTTAGAGAGACTGGGCTTGTACATGCTGGAATTAAGGAGATTGAGAGGGGATCTGATTGCAGCATATAAGATTATTAAGGGATTGGACAAGATAGAGGCAGGAAATATGTTCCAGATGCTGGGAGAGTCCAGTACCAGAGGGCATGGTTTGAGAATAAGGGGTAGGTCATATAGGACAGAGTTAACGAAAAACTTCTCCCAGAGAGTTGTGGGGGTCTGGAATGCACTGCCTCGGAGGGCAGTGGAGGCCAATTCTCTGGATGCTTTCAAGAAGGAGCTAGATAGGTATCTTATGGATAGGGGAATCAAGGGATATGGGGACAAGGCAGGAACCGGGTATTGATAGTAGATGATCAGCCATGATCTCAGAATGGCGGTGCAGGCTCGAAGGGCCGAACGGTCTACTTCTGCACCTATTGTCTATTGAATTCCAAATCATATCAAGACATTTTACAGGAGAGTGCCTCTCAGAAACACAAGAGTTAAACCGACAACAGAATGGTTTAAAAAGAAGAAAATCTGTGTTTTGGAATGGCCAACCCAAAGTCCCGACCTTAATCCTACAGAAATGGTGTGGGAAGGACCTGAAGCGAGCAGTTCGTGCAAGGAAGCCCAACGATACCCCAGAGTTGAAATAGTTTTGTAAGGAGGAATGGGCCTTCGCCGACGTGCAGGACTGATCAACAGTCACAAAAGACGTTAACGCCTACAAGGGGGTCGCACCAGTTACTGGAAGCAAAGCTGCACATACTTCATCCAACAAATACATGTGATATTGGATCATTTTTCTCAATAAATAAATGAACAAGTACAATGTTTTCTGTGTTATTTGTTTAATTGGGTTCTCTTTGCCCAGTTTCAGGTCTTGCATGGAGATCTGATCACATTTTGGGTCATACTTATGCAGAAATAGAGAAAAATCTACAGGGTTCACAAACTTCCTCGCACCACTGTCGATAAGTGAAGGCTGACAATCAACTAATGTGCAAAGTAAGACAAATTATGCAAATAAAAATAAGTCATACTGAGAGCCTGAGTTGTAGAACACTTGAAAGTGAGTCCATAGGTTATGGAATCAGTTCAGTGTTGAGGTGAGTGGAATTATCCACACTGGTTAAGGATTCTGATGTTTGAGGGGTAATAACTGTTCCTGAACCTGGTGGTGTGGGTCCTGAGGCTCCCGTACCTCCTTCCTGATGGTTGAGGGGTAATAACTGTTCCTGAACCTGGTGGTGTGGGACCTGAGGCTCCTGTACCTCCTTCCTGATGGGTGAGGGGTAATAACTGTTCCTGAACCTGGTGCTGTGGGCCCTGAGGCTCCTGTACCTCCTTCCTGATGGTTGAGGGGTAATAACTGTTCCTGAACCTGGTGGTGTGGGACCTGAGGCTCCTGTACCTTCTTCCTGATGGTTGAGGAGTAATAACAGTCCCTGAACCTGGTGGTTTGGGCCCTGAGGCTCCTGTACCTCCTTCCTGATGGTTGAGGGGTAATAACTGTTCCTGAAACCGGTGGTGTGGGCCCTGAGGCTCCTGTACCTCCTTCCTGATGGTAAATGCAAGACGAGAGCATGACCCAGATAGTGGAGGTCTTTGGTTTTTCACTTTGGTTTTGAGTTTAGACTTTGGATTTGATTTCAGACTGTGCATTTGCTTTATGACTGTATGCTTGATTTAAGACTGTTTGATTTCTGACTGTACCCTTGATATCCGACTGTGCTTTTGATTTACGACTGTTTGATTTCTGTGTTCGATTTCAGACTGTGCGTTTGATTTCTGACTGTGCCTGATTTATGACTATGTGTTTGATTTCTGACTGTGCCTCTGATTTTTGACTGCGTGTTTGATTTCTGTCTGCATTTTGATTTCCCACTGTGTGTTTGACTTCAGACTGTGCGTTTGATTTCAGACTGTGTATTTGATTTCTGACTGCGTTTGATTTTAATCTTAAGTTTTAATTTTTGCCTTTGACGTGCTCCCTCTCTGGTTACAGCGGTGCTTAT
The DNA here is from genome assembly GCF_030144855.1 of Hypanus sabinus. NCBI lineage: Eukaryota > Metazoa > Chordata > Chondrichthyes > Myliobatiformes > Dasyatidae > Hypanus > Hypanus sabinus. Next base: position 2,392 of record NW_026779829.1, read on the forward strand.
GCACTGTCAGTGCAGAATCTCCAGATACAGTCGCTAGGACTTCGGTCTCTAAAAGAGATCAGTAACGGGCTGGTGTTCATTCACCAGAACCCGAACCTCTGCTATGTGAGTACAATTCCCTGGAGGCAGCTCTTTAAGAAGGATCACCAGGAGGAGCTGATAACAGCCAACAGGCTCCAGGACCTCTGTGGTAAGTAACAATGTCCATTGGGGTGGAGTCCTATCTGACCACTCTGGGTACGGAGAGAAACAAAGCTGGGCATGTGGGGTGCTTCACATTTCACCAGGCTGCACAGCACCGGCAACCCCGCTTCAATTCAATAGACAATAGGTGCAGAAGTAGACCATTCGGCCCCTCGAGTCTGCACCGCCATTCTGTGATCATGGCTGATCATTCACTATCAATACCCAGTCCCTGCCTTGTCCTGCCGCTCCCTGTGAGGAGGTCTCCAAATCTGAGGGAGGACATTCTTGTTGTTGAGGGAGTGCAGCGTAGGTTCACGAGGTTAATTCCCGGGATGGTGGGACTGTCATACGTTGAAAGATTGGAGCGACTGGACTTGTATACACTGGAATTTAGAAGGATGAGAGGGGATCTGATTGAAACATATAAGATTATTAAGGGATTGGACACGCTGGAGGCAGGAAACATGTTCCCGATGTTGGGGGTGAGTCCAGAACCAGAGGCCACAGTTTAAGAATAAGGGGTAGGCCATTTAGAACGGAGTTGAGGAAAAACTTTTTCACCCAGAGAGTGGTGGATCTGTGGAATGTTCTGCCCCAGAAGGCAGTGGAGGACAATTCTCCGGATGCATTCAAGAGAGAGTTAGATAGAGCTCTTAGAGATAGCGGGGTCAAGGGATACGGGGAGAGGGCAGGAACGGGGTACTGATGGTGGATGATCAGCCATGATCACAGTGAATGGCGGTGCTGGCTCGAAGGGCCGAATGGTCTACTCCTGCACCTATTGTCTGTTGAGTTTGTATGTCCTCCCCACGACCGCGTGTGTTTCCTCCAGGTGCTGTGGTCTCCTCCCACGCAGTGCAAAGACGCACCGGTTCGTGGGCTGACTGGCCATTGTAAGTTGTCCCGCGATTAGGCTGGGATTAAATCTGGGCGTTGTTGGACAGTGGTGTCTCGGAGGGCCGGAAAGGCCGATTCCACACTGTATCTCAACAAGTAAATTAATTTTAGAGTTCAACGCAAATTTATTATCAAGGTACATCTACGCCACAGCCCTGCGGTTCATTGTCCTGTGAGCAAACTCCATAATTGAATAATAACCACGACAGAATCAATAAAAGATCGCCCAGACTGTGCGCAGGTACAAAAAGAAAGAGGTAATAATCAACGCACACCCTCAGGCCTCAGTCGGTCGTTGTTGACGTCGAGCTGTCAGGACACTCGAGCCAGGGCCCACCTGCTGATTTCAAGGTGCTCAGCAACAATCTTTTCCCCAGGGCAGGGAGTCCAGAACCTGGAGAAGTGAGAGGGGCATGAGGGGCAAGTTTTTCACGCGGAGGCAGGTGTGTACGTGGAATGACTCTTATCAATATGTACTCTATTGGGAATTTGCTCTGGTGGGTTGGCATCAAGTGTAACAAGCGATGTTTAACAACGAGAAAGAATTATATAAAGAATGTTGCAGCTATATAGGACCCTGGTCAGACCCCACTCGGAGTACTGTGCTCAGTTCTAGTCGCCTCACTACAGGAAGGATGTGGAAGCCATAGAAAGGGTGCAGAGGAGATTTGCAAGGATGATGCCTGGATTGGGGAGCATGCCTCATGAGAATAGGTTGAGTGAACTCGGCCTTTTCTCCTCGGAGGATGAGAGGTGTATAAGACGATCAGAGGCATTGATCGTGTGGATAGTCAGAGGCTTTTTCCCAGGGCTGGAATGGCTAAAAGGAGGGGGCATAATTTTAGGGTGCTTGTAAGTGGGTATAAGGGGGATGTCAGAGGTTTTTCACAGAGAGTGGTGGGTGCGTGGAATGGGCTGCCGGCGACAGAGGTGGAGGCGAATACGATAGGGTCTTTTAAGAGACTCCTGGATAGGCACATGGAGCTTAGTAAAAATAGAGGGCGATGTGACAGGGAAATCCTAGGCAGTTTCTAGAGTAGGTTACACGGTCAGCCCAACATTGTGGGCCGAAGGGCCTGTAATGTGCTGTAAATTTCTGTGTTCCATGTAAAGAAATAAAGTTAGAGGTTGAAGAGTGTAAAGTGAGAAATAAAGTGCGTATTAGTGCCAGGACGCATTTGAATGAACTGCCAGAGGAAGTGGTTGAGGTGGGAACCATTGGGTCACTGAAGAAGCCCTTGGGCTGGAGTCAGAGAGAAACTGGACGGGTGCCCTGGCCAACATGCACTTGTTGGGCCGAACGGCCAGTGTCTCTGCAGTTGTTGCTGGCTGTAATGTCGCGGCTAGTGAAATAACGCTCAGAGCATGGCCCGCGAGCAGAGAAACGCTCCGTCTCCCGGGACTGCGTGACCGCCATCCTCCGTGGGAAGCTCACAGAAGGGCAGGGGCCACCCCCCCCCCCCCCCGTCGCTCCAAAAACGTACCAGTCAGCGGGATGGTCGGTCAGTATCAATTGCCCAGTGATTAGGCTGGGGGTAAACGGATGGGCCAGTCGGTAGTGTGACACGGGCCGGAAGGGCCTGCTCTGTGATGTGTGAATATTGCGATCCCCAGCCCCCTCTTGTGTGCGTCACATTCCCTGACTCGTCCCCCCGACTTTCACTTGCAGAAGCCGAGGGGCGGACCTGTGACAGCCTCTGCACCAACGGCAGCTGCTGGGGGCCCGGCCCGGCGCAGTGCCTCTCCTGCACCTACTTCCGCGGCCAGGAATGCGTGGAATCCTGCAACTTGTACGAGGGGTAGGTGACATCACAGGGGGTTTGGGTGGGCGGGGGGGGGGGGGGGGCGACAGGCCGATGTGTGTCAGCAAAGCCAAGACTCAACTCGCAATATTGTGTTCAGTTCCATTCACCTCGCTATGGGAAGGATGTGGAAGCTTTGGAGAGAGTTCTCAGAAGATTCACCAGGATGCTGCCTGGATTCGAGAGGGTGCAGAGGAGATTCACCAGGATGCTGCCTGGATTCGAGAGGGTGCAGAGGAGATTCACCAGGACGCTGCCTGGATTAGAGAGGGTGTGGAAGAGATTCACCAGGATGCTGCCTGGATTAGAGAGGGTGCGGAGGAGATTCACCGGGACACTGCCTGGATTAGAGAGGGTGCGGAGGAGATTCACCAGGATGCTGCCTGGATTCGAGAGGGTGCAGAGGAGATTCACCAGGATGCTGTCTGGATTAGAGAGGGTGCAGAGGAGATTCACCAGGACTCTGCCTGGATTAGAGAGGGTGTGGAAGAGATTCACCAGGATGCTGCCTGGATTACGGAGGGTGCAGAGGAGATTCACCAGGATGCTGCCTGGATTCGAGAGGGTGCAGAGGAGATTCACCAGGATGCTGTCTGGATTAGAGAGGGTGCAGAGGAGATTCACCAGGACGCTGCCTGGATTAGAGAGGGTGCAGAGGGTGATTCACCAGGACGCTGTCTGGATTAGAGAGGGTGCAGAGGAGATTTACCAGGATGCTGCCTGGATTAGAGACGGTGCAGAGGAGATTCACCAGGACGCTGCCTGGATTAGAGAGGGTGCAGAGGAGATTCACCAGGATGCTGTCTGGATTAGAGAGGGTGCAGAGGAGATTCACCAGGATGCTGTCTGGATTAGAGAGCGTGCAGAGGAGATTCACCGGGACGCTGCCTGGATTAGAGAGGGTGCAGAGGAGATTCACCAGGATGCTGCCCGGATTAGAGAGGGTGCAGAGGAGATTCACCAGGATGCTGCCTGGATTAGAGAGGGTGCAGAGGAGATTCACCAGGATGCTGCCTGGATTCGAGAGGGTGCAGAGGAGATTCACCAGGATGCTGCCTGGATTAGAGAGGGTGCAGAGGAGATTCACCAGGATGCTGCCTGGATTAGAGAGGCTGCAGAGGAGATTCACCAGGATGCTGTCTGGATTAGAGAGGGTGCAGAGGAGATTCACCAGGATGCTGTCTGGATTAGACAGGGTGCAGAGGAGATTCACCAGGATGCTGCCTGGATTAGAGAGGGTGCAGAGGAGATTCAGCAGGATGCTGCCTGGATTAGAGAGGGTGCAGAGGAGATTCACCAGGATGCTGCCTGGATTAGAGAGGGTGCAGAGGAGATTCACCAGGACGCTGTCTGGATTAGAGAGGGTGCAGAGGAGATTCACCAGGACGCTGTCTGTATTAGAGAGGGTGCAGAGGAGATTCACCGGGATGCTGCCTGGATTAGAGAGGGTGCAGAGGAGATTCACCGGGATGCAGCCTGGATTAGAGAGGGTGCAGAGGAGATTCACCGGGACGCTGCCTGGATTAGAGAGGGTGCAGAGGAGATTCACCAGGACGCTGTCTGGATTAGAGAGGGTGCAGAGGAGATTCACCAGGACGCTGTCTGGATTAGAGAGGGTGCAGAGGAGATTCACCGGGATGCTGCCTGGATTAGAGAGGGTGCAGAGGAGATTCACCGGGATGCAGCCTGGATTAGAGAGGGTGCAGAGGAGATTCACCGGGATGCTGCCTGGATTAGAGAGGGTGCAGAGGAGATTCACCAGGATGCTGCCCGGATTAGAGAGGGTGCAGAGGAGATTCACCAGGATGCTGCCTGGATTAGAGAGGGTGCAGAGGAGATTCACCAGGACGCTGTCTGGATTAGAGAGGGTGCAGAGGAGATTCATCAGGACGCTGTCTGGATTAGAGAGGGTGCAGAGGAGATTCACCGGGATGCTGCCTGGATTAGAGAGGGTGCAGAGGAGATTCACCGGGATGCAGCCTGGATTAGAGAGGGTGCAGAGGAGATTCACCGGGATGCTGCCTGGATTAGAGAGGGTGCAGAGGAGATTCACCAGGATGCTGCCCGGATTAGAGAGGGTGCAGAGGAGATTCACCAGGATGCTGCCTGGATTAGAGAGGGTGCAGAGGAGATTCACCAGGATGCTGCCCGGATTAGAGAGGGTGCAGAGGAGATTCACCAGGATGCTGCCTGGATTCGAGAGGGTGCAGAGGAGATTCACCAGGATGCTGCCTGGATTAGAGAGGGTGCAGAGGAGATTCACCAGGATGCTGCCTGGATTAGAGAGGGTGCAGAGGAGATTCTCCAGGATGCTGCCCGGATTAGAGAGAGTGCAGAGGAGATTCACCAGGATGCTGCCTGGATTATAGAGGGTGCAGAGGAGATTCACCAGAATGCTGCCTGGATTAGAGAGGGTGCAGAGGAGATTCACCAGGATGCTGCCCGGATTAGAGAGGGTGCAGAGGAGATTCACCGGGACGCTGACTGGATTAGAGAGGGTGCAGAGGAGATTCACCAGGATGCTGCCTGGATTAGAGAGGGTGCAGAGGAGATTCACCAGGATGCTGCCTGGATTAGAGAGGGTGCAGAGGAGATTCACCGGGATGCTGCCTGGATTAGAGAGGGTGCAGAGGAGATTCACCGGGATGCTGCCTGGATTAGAGAGGGTGCAGAGGAGATTCACCAGGATGCTGCCCGGATTAGAGAGGGTGCAGAGGAGATTCACCAGGATGCTGTCTGGATTAGAGAGGGTGCAGAGGAGATTCACCAGGACGCTGCCTGTATTAGAGAGGGTGCAGAGGAGATTCACCGGGATACTGCCTGGATTAGAGAGGGTGCAGAGGAGATTCACCGGGATGCAGCCTGGATTAGAGAGGGTGCAGAGGAGATTCACCGGGACGCTGTCAGGATTAGAGAGGGTGCAGAGGAGATTCACCAGGATGCTGCCCGGATTAGAGAGGGTGCAGAGGAGATTCACCAGGATGCTGCCTGGATTAGAGAGGGTGCAGAGGAGATTCACCAGGACGCTGTCTGGATTAGAGAGGGTGCAGAGGAGATTCACCAGGACGCTGTCTGGATTAGAGAGGGTGCAGAGGAGATTCACCGGGATGCTGCCTGGATTAGAGAGGGTGCAGAGGAGATTCACCGGGATGCAGCCTGGATTAGAGAGGGTGCAGAGGAGATTCACCGGGATGCTGCCTGGATTAGAGAGGGTGCAGAGGAGATTCACCAGGATGCTGCCCGGATTAGAGAGGGTGCAGAGGAGATTCACCAGGATGCTGCCTGGATTAGAGAGGGTGCAGAGGAGATTCACCAGGATGCTGCCCGGATTAGAGAGGGTGCAGAGGAGATTCACCAGGATGCTGCCTGGATTCGAGAGGGTGCAGAGGAGATTCACCAGGATGCTGCCTGGATTCGAGAGGATGCAGAGGAGATTCACCAGGATGCTGCCTGGATTAGAGAGGGTGCAGAGGAGATTCACCAGGATGCTGCCCGGATTAGAGAGGGTGCAGAAGAGATTCACCGGGACGCTGACTGGATTAGAGAGGGTGCAGAGGAGATTCACCAGGATGCTGCCTGGATTAGAGAGGGTGCAGAGGAGATTCACCAGGATGCTGCCTGGATTAGAGAGGGTGCAGAGGAGATTCACCGGGATGCTGCCTGGATTAGAGAGGGTGCAGAGGAGATTCACCGGGATGCAGCCTGGATTAGAGAGGGTGCAGAGGAGATTCACCGGGATGCTGCCCGGATTAGAGAGGGTGCAGAGGAGATTCACCAGGATGCTGCCCGGATTAGAGAGGTTGCAGAGGAGATTCACCAGGATGCTGCCTGGATTAGAGAGGGTGCAGAGGAGATTCACCAGGATGCTGCCCGGATTAGAGAGGGTGCAGAGGAGATTCACCAGGATGCTGCCTGGATTCGAGAGGGTGCAGAGGAGATTCACCAGGATGCTGCCTGGATTCGAGAGGGTGCAGAGGAGATTCACCAGGATGCTGCCTGGATTAGAGAGGGTGCAGAGGAGATTCACCAGGACGCTGTCTGGATTAGAGAGGGTGCAGAGGAGATTCACCAGGACGCTGTCTGGATTAGAGAGGGTGCAGAGGAGATTCACCGGGATGCTGCCTGGATTAGAGAGGGTGCAGAGGAGATTCACTAGGACGCTGCCTGGATTAGAGAGGGTGCAGAGGAGATTCACCAGGATGCTGCCCGGATTAGAGAGGGTGAAGAGGAGATTCACCGGGACGCTGACTGGATTAGAGAGGGTGCAGAGGAGATTCACCAGGATGCTGCCTGGATTAGAGAGGGTGCAGAGGAGATTCACCAGGATGCTGCCTGGATTAGAGAGGGTGCAGAGGAGATTCACCGGGACGCTGACTGGATTAGAGAGGGTGCAGAGGAGATTCACCAGGATGCTGCCTGGATTAGAGAGGGTGCAGAGGAGATTCACCAGGATGCTGCCTGGATTAGAGAGGGTGCAGAGGAGATTCACCAGGATGCTGCCCAGATTAGAGAGGGTGCAGAGGAGATTCACCAGGATGCTGCCTGTATTAGAGAGGGTGTCTTTTGATCAAAGGTTAGGCGAGCTGGGGCTTTTCTCTCTGGAGCAGAGGAGGATGAGAGGGGAATTGACAGAGGTGTACAAGTTAAAGGGCATTGATGGTGCGGATCGAGGGAAACTTTTTCCCAGAGCAGAAGTGGCTAATACGAGGGAGGAGTTATAGGGG